>NC_092006.1:3669765-3726030 GCF_044704955.1 Pristiophorus japonicus
ATACTGCATGGCCAGAGTGGTGATCTGGACTAGTTTTGATCGCCTAGATAGATTGGAAGAATTTCCCAGATTTCCTTCCCCCAAATTGGCCTGGGTTTTTTTGTTAACCTGTTTTTTTTTCTCGCCTCTCCCAGGAGATCACGTGGTTTCGGGTGGGGTGGAGAGTGTTTCAGTTCTGATACATAAGTTGTGATACACAAGGAAAGTGTGAGGTCATGCACTTCGGCAGAAAAAAAATCAAAAGAGCAGGTTATTATTTAAATGGAGAAAGATTGCAAAGTGCCGCAGTACAGCGGGACCTGGGGGTTACTTGTGCATGAAACACAAAAGGATAGTATGCAGGTACAGCAAGTGATCAGGAAGGCTAATGGAATCTTGGCCTTTATTGAAAAGGGGATGGAGTATAAAAGCAGGGAAGTCCTGCTACAGTTGTACAGGGTATTGGTGAGGCCACACCTGGAATACTGCGTGCGGTTTTGGTCTCTGTATTTACGAAAGGATATACTTGCTTTGGAGGCAGTTCAGAGAAGGTTCACTCAGTTGATTCCGGGGATGAGGGGGTTGACTTATGAGGAAAGGTTGAGTAGGTTGGGCCTCTACTCATTGGAATTCAGAAGAATGAGAGGTGATCTTATCAAAACGTGTAAGATTATGAGGGGGCTCGACAAGGTGGATGCAGAGAGGATGTTTCCACTGATGGGGGAGACTAGAACTAGGGGGCACGGTCTTAGAATAAGGGGCCGCCCATTTAAAACTGAGATGAGGAGAAATTTCTTCTCTCAGAGGGTTGTAAATCTGTGGAATTCGCTGCCTCAGAGAGCTGTGGAAGCCGGGACATTGAATAAATTTAAGACAGAAATAGACAGTTTCTTAACCGATAATGGAATAAGGGGGCGGGCAGGGAAGTGGAGCTGAGTCCATGGTCAGATCAGCCATGATCGTATTAAATGGCGGAGCAGGCTCGAGGGGCCGTATGGCTGACTCCTGCTCCTATTTCTTATGTTCTTATATATCGGGATTGTGTGGGACAGGCTTGATGGAGCAGATGGCCTTTACCTGCCCGTCATTGTTCGTATTTTAGCGCCCTCGATTGTTTCGCGACTGGACACTGGTCTGCGGGGAAAATGTTCACCTTTGAAACAACCTCACGGTGACCTCTCCCTCTCCCCCCCCCTCCCTCTCCCTCTCCCCCCCCCTCCCTCTCCCCCCTCCCCCCTCCCCCCTCCCCCCTCCCCCCTCCCCCCTCCCCCCTCTCCCCTCTCCCCTCTCCCCTCTCCCCTCTCCCCTCTCCCCTCTCCCCTCTCCCCTCCCCCCTCTCCCCTCCCCCCCTCTCCGTCTCACTCCGTCTCTCTCGCTGCTTTCAGGCCCTTGGCACCTCTGTTTGACAACCCGAAGCTGGACAAAGAGCTGCGCGCCATGATACGGGAGAAGTTTCCGGAGTTCTGTAGCTCGCCCTCGCCGCCAGTGGAAGGTAATTTAAAACCTCGAAGAGAAAGAACTTGCATTTATATAGCACCGTTGTCAACCTCAGGACGTCCCAAAGCGCCTCACGGCCAGTGACGTACTTTTTTTTTTTAAGTGTGCTCACTGTTGTAATGTAGGAAATACGGCAGCCAATTTGCGCACAGCAAGCTCCCACACACAGCAGTGTGATAATGGCCCAGATCATCAGTTTATAGTGATGTTGGTTGAGGGATAAATATTGGCCCCAGGACACCGGGGAGAGCTTTTCTTTGAAATAGTAGCCTTGGGATCTTTTACACCCATATGAGAGAACAGACAGGGCCTCGGTTTAACGTCTCATCCAAAAGACCGCCCCTCCGACAGTGCGGCGCTCCCTCAGTACCGCCCCTCCGACAGTGCGGCGCTCCCTCAGTACCGCCCCTCCGACAGTGCGGCGCTCCCTCAGTACCGCCCCTCCGACAGTGCGGCGCTCCCTCAGTACCGCCCCTCCGACAGTGCGGCGCTCCCTCAGTACTGCCCCTCCGACAGTGCGGCGCTCCCTCAGTACGGCCCCTCCGACAGTGCGGTGCTCCCTCAGTACTGCCCCTCCGACAGTGCGGCGCTCCCTCAGTACTGCACTGGGAGTGTCGGCCTGTATTTTGTGCTCAAGTCTGTGGAGCGGGGCCTGGAAGCCCGAGTCTGAGGCGAGAGAGTGCTGCCCACTGATCCCTGGCTGTCACTGCACCGTGGTGCCTGAATGCGGGCGGGCTCACTCGCTGGTCTTGACAAGTGTAGCAGCCAGTTCGAGGGGAACGAGAGTTCGCACCGTTGGGGAAATTGGCGGACCCGTTTCCTTGGTTACGACCGACTGCGCTTGAGAAGCACTTCATTGGCTGCAAACAGCTTTGGGACGTCAAGAGGTTGCGAAAGACACTGATAGAAACCTTTCCAACACAAGATTGGAGGGGAGAAGAGACCATTAGCGTGCAGTAGAATTGTCTCGGGGAGCGATTAAATTGTGGATTTCATGTGTAACAGCCAGTTTTGTAATCGAGAGCACAGGCCATTGTGTGTTTTAATTGGACTGCAGATACTCGGGTAGATTTATCACCACGCAGATGTAGCCCTTTCAGTTGCTCATGTTCATCGGCCAAAGCTCGTCTGCTTGTGCATCGTTTAGTATTTCGAATTGGATTGGTCGTCTCTACCCCTCTGCTTTTATCCCTTTTTGAGCTCATCGCTAAGCTCTTCTGAGAAAGCCTAGCGGGAATGCAAGCCAGAGCTTCCATTTGGGGGGGAAAAAAAATGAGTGTTCTTTCTGGACGGAAACAGAAAAAACGAAATCCAATTTTTCAAAACCTTTTTTTTTTAGTGCTGGGCAGTGAAAATGTTCAGGCAAGTGCAGAGATTCCCCAGGGCTGAGGATCCTAGAACCGGGGGTCACACAGTCTTGGAATAAAGGGGTCGGCCATTTCGGACTGAGATGAGGAGGAATTTCTTCACTCAGAGGGTGGTAAATCTTTGGAATTCTCCGCCCTAGAGGGCGCTCCCTCCGACAGTGCGGCGCTCCCTCGTCGCCCCTCCGACAGTGCGGCGTTCCCTCGTCGCCCCTCCGACAGTGCGGCGTTCCCTCGTCGCCCCTCCGACAGTGCGGCGTTCCCTCGTCGCCCCTCCGACAGTGCGGCGTTCCCTCGTCGCCCCTCCGACAGTGCGGCGCTCCCTCGTCGCCCCTCCGACAGTGCGGCGTTCCCTCGTCGCCCCTCCGACAGTGCGGCGTTCCCTCGTCGCCCCTCCGACAGTGCGGCGTTCCCTCGTCGCCCCTCCGACAGTGCGGTGCTCCCTCGTCGCCCCTCCGACAGTGCGGCGTTCCCTCGTCGCCCCTCCGACAGTGCGGCGCTCCCTCGTCGCCCCTCCGACTGGAAGTATCAGCCTGGATTTCTGTGCTCAAGTCTCTGGAGTGCGACTCGAACCCACGAGCTTCTGTATCGGAGGAGAGAGAGAGAGAGAGTGCTACCCACTGAGCCACAGCTGACACGAGTGAGCACGGGACACTTGCTAGTGGAGTACATGCCTAAATACATGAGGGAAAAAGGAATAGAGGGATATGGTGATGGGGTTAGAGGAGGCAGGTGTGGAGCATAAACACCGGCACGGAGCATTTGGTCCGAGGAGCCTGTTTCCGAGTTGTACATTGCAAGTCGTTCTATGTAGACTTTAATCATATCGAGCTCTGGTGATCAAACTATACAGTGCACAGAATAGCTGTGGGTTTTTCTCTCTCCAACACCCCAACCAACTTTGGAAAACCGTTCTTTATCCATCAGTTTGCTGACTTCAAAGGTGGATTTCACATAGAAACATAGAAAATAGGTGCAGGAGCAGGCCATTCGGCCCTTCGAGCCTGCACCACCATTCAATATGATCATGGCTGATCATTCACCTCAGTACCCCATTCCTGCTTTCTCTCCATACCCCTTGATCCCTTTAGCCGTAAAGGCCACATCTAACTCCCTTTTGAATATATCCAACGAACTGGCCCCAACAACTTTCTGTGGTAGAGAATTCCACAGGTTCACAATTCTCTGGGTGAAGAAGTTTCTCCTCATCTTGGTCCTAAATGGCTTACCCCTTATCCTTAGACTGTGACCCCTGGTTCTGGACTTCCCCAACATCGGGAACATTCTTCCTGCATCTAACCTGTCCAGTCCCGTCAGAATTTTATATGTTTCGCATAAAAGACGTCATGATCTCTCCGACCCTTTGAAGGCCAGTTCATTGCCATAAAAACAGAAAATGCTGGAAATACCATCAGGAAAGGACAAACAAAGTGGGGCTCTTTTCTCTTGCAAAGAGAAGGCTGAGGGGTGAGCTGACGGAGCTCTTTAGATTTTGATAGAGTGGATACAGAGAGAATGTTTCCACTTGTGGGGAAGAACATAACTAGAGGCCATCGATATCAGATCGTCACCCAGAAATCCAATGGGGAATTCAGGAGAAACTTCTTTACACAGAGAGTGGTGAGAATGTGGAACTCGCTGCCACAGGGAGGGGTTGAGGCGAATAGTATCGATGTATTTAAAGGGAAGCTAGACAAGCATATGGGGGAGAAGGGAATAGAGGGTTATGCCGATAGATTTAGATGGGGAAAGACGGGAGGAGGCGCGAGTGGAGCATAAACGCCGGCACGGACTGGTTGGGCCGATTGGCCTGTTTCTGCGCTGTATATCCTATGTAATCCTATGTGCTCAACAGGTCAAAGGGCATCTGTGGAGAGAGAAACAGAGTTGACGTTTCAGGTCGACGGCCTTTCATCAGAACCTGATGTGTTTCCAGCAATTTCAGGTTCCTTTTTAGCATCAGTCGTATTTTGTTTTTGCATTAAAGTTTATTGATAGCGTAATTGCTGACACATCCACTCTACCCCCACAGTTAATCGATCCTTCTGCCTGTGTTGATCATTGTAGTTGCACTTCAATCACTCCTGAGTTAATGTTGCTTCAGTCGCCTTACTCCGGTTTATCGTAGAAAGCCCAAATTAGTTTGTCGATTTAGTCCCTGTGTTGTGCCCAAGGTGAATTGAGTTTGGGACAATCTCAATCCAATTCCTAGTAGGCACAGGACCCCCCCCCCCCCCCTCACAAAACCGAGTCATAATCGATCTGGAAAAGACCACGGGATGGCCGATTTAATTTTGGGGGTGAAGTGCATTTCTGGGGCAGGGTCGAAGGAGATTTACTCCATGTCCCATCTCACGAACGCTCAATTTAAAAGAAATGACTTTTAGAAAATTATAAGCCAAGCAGAGTCAGCATGGTTTTACAAAAGGGAAATCATGTTTGACAAATTTGCTGGAGTTCTTTGAGGATGTAACTGGCAAGATGGATAAAGGGGAACCAGTAGATGTAATGTATTTGGATTTCCAGAAGGCATTGGATAAGGTGCCACATAAGAACATAAGAATTAGGAACAGGAGTAGGCCATCTAGCCCCTCGAGCCTGCTCCGCCATTCAACAAAGATCATGGCTGATCTGGCTGTGGACTCAGCTCCACTTACCCGCCCGCTCCCCGTAACCCTTAATTCCCTTATTGATTAAAAATCTATCTATCTGTGATTTGAATACATTCAATGAGCTAGCCTCAACTGCTTCCTTGGGCAGAGAATTCCACAGATTCACAACCCTCTGGGAGAAGAAATTCCTTCTCAACTCGGTTTTAAATTGGCTCCCCCATATTTTGAGGCTGTGCCCCCTAGTTCTAGTCTCCCCTACCAGTGGAAACAACCTCTCTGCCTCTATCTTGTCTATCCCTTTCATTATTTTAAATATTTCTATAAGATCACCCCTCATCCTTCTGAACTCCAACGAGTAAAGACCCAGTCTACTCAATCTATCATCATAAGGTAACCCCCTCATCTCCGGAATCAGCCTAGTGAATCGTCTCTGTACCCACTCCAAAGCCAGTATATCCTTCCTTAAGTAAGGTGACCAAAACTGCACGCAGTACTCCAGGTGCGGCCTCACCAATATCCTATACAGTTGCAGCAGGACCTCCCTGCTTTTGTACTCCATCCCTCCCGCAATGAAGGTCAACATTCCATTCGCCTTCCTGATTACCTGCTGCACCTGCAAACTAACTTTTTGGGATTCATGCACAAGGAGTTGCAGCCCCTGTTCCATTATTTGAAGGGGCTGCTCCTGAAATTCTGGCTGCACTTCAGTCCCACTCTCCTGATCTTTGGGCACCCTGTGCGGAGGGGAGCGGGTAGGTCCGAAGGCCTCCTCATAGGACTGCTCCTGGGCACGGCCAAGGGTGCCATCAGCCGGTCCAGGCAGCGGGCGGTCGTTCAACCTGACTGCCTGCCTCTCTTCCGCTCTTACATCCGGTCCAGGGTGTCCTTGGAGATGGAGCACGCGGTGTCCACCGGTACGCTCGCGGCCTTCCGCGAGAGGTGGGCACCGGAGGGACTGGAGTGCATCATCACGCCCGGCAACCAAATTTTAATTTGATTTTACGTTTTAAAGTTTAATTTGTTTTAATTGCCGGTGCTTTTAGTGTCCCCCTCCCCTTTTATAGGGGGCACTTGGAAAAATGTGATTTTAGCGCCCAAAAAAAAACCAAAAAAAAAGAAAAACACAAAAAAAAACCCACAAAAAAGGGGGAAAAAAAGGGCCTTGTAAATGTCTGCTGTGTCATCCAGGGCGGGTGGCACGGTTTAATGTTTTTTGTTTTACAGATAAACTCAAAAAGAGTTTCATGCACAAGGACCCCCAGGTCCCTCTGCACCGCAGCTTGTTGTAATTTCTGCCCATTCAAATAATGTTCCCTTTTACTGTTTTTTTTTCCCAAGGTGGATGACCTCTCACTTTCCGACATTGTATTCCATCTGCCAAACCTTGGCCCATTCGCTTAACCTATCCAAATCTCTTTGCAGCCTCTCTCTGTCCACTACACAACCCGCTTTCCCGCTAATCTTTGTGTCATCTGCAAATTTTGTTACACTGCACTCTGTCCCCTCTTCCAGGTCATCTATGTATATTGTAAACAGTTGTGGTCCCAGCACTGATCCCTGTGGCACACCACTAACCACCGATTTCCAACCCGAAAAGGACCCATTTATCCCGACTCTCTGCTTTCGGTTCGCCAGCCAATTCTCTATCCATGCTAATACATTTCCTCTGACTCCGCATACCTCTATCTTCTGCAGTAACCTTTTGCGTGGAACCTTATCGAATGCCTTTTGGAAATCTAAATACACCACATCCATCGGTACACCTCTATCCACCATGCTCGTTATATCCTCAAAGAATTCCAGTAAATTAGTTAAACATGATTTCCCTTTCATGAATCCATGCTGCGTCTGCTTGATTACACTATTCCTATCCAGATGTCCCGCTATTTCTTCCTTAATAGTTTCAAGCATTTTCCCCACTACAGATGTTCAACTAACCGGCCTATAGTTACCTGCCTTTTGTCTGCCCTCTTTTTTAAACAGAGGCGTTACATTAGCTGCTTTCCAATCCGCTGGTACCTCCCCAGAGTCCAGAGAATTTTGGTAGATTATAACGAATGCATCTGCTATAACTTCCGCCATCTCTTTTAATACCCTGGGATGCATTTCATCAGGACCAGGGGACTTGTCTACCTTGAGTCCCATTAGCCTGTCCAGCACTACCCCGCTAGTGATAGTGATTGTCTCAAGGTCCTCCCTTCCCACATTCCTGTGACCAGCAATTTTTGGCATGGTTTTTGTGTCTTCCACTGTGAAGACCGAAGCAAAATAATTGTTTAAGGTCTCAGCCATTTCCACATTTCCCATTATTAAATCCCCCTTCTCATCTTCTAAGTGACCAACATTTACTTTAGTAACTCTTTTCCGTTTTAGATATCTGTAAAAGCTATTACTATCTGTTTTTATGTTTTGCGCAAGTTTACCTTCGTAATCTATCTTTCCTTTCTTTGTTGCTTTTTTAGTCATTCTTTGCTGTTGTTTAAAATCTTCCCAATCCTCTAGTTTCCCACTAACCTTGGCCACCTTATACGCATTGGTCTTTGATTTGATACTCTCCTTTATTTCCTTGGTTATCTACGGCTGGTTATCCCTTCTCTTACCACCCTTCTTTTTCACTGGAATATATTTTTGTTGCGCACTATGAAAGAACTCCTTAAAAGTCCTCCACTGTTCCTCAATTGTGCCACCGTTTAGTCTGTGTTTCCAGTCTACTTTAGCCAACTCTGCCCTCATCCCACTGTAGTCCCCTTTGTTTAAGCATAGTACGCTCGTTTCTGACACAACTTCCTCACCCTCAATCTGTATTACAAATTCAACCATACTGTGTTCACTCATTCTGAGAGGATCTTTTACGAGGAGATCGCTTATTTTTCCTGTCTCATTACACAGGACCAGATCTAAGATAGCTTGCTCCCTTGTAGGTTCTGTAACATACTGTTCTAAGAAACAATCCCGTATGCATTCTATGAATTCCTCCTCCAGGCTACCCCATGCGATTTGAGTTGACCAATCGATATGTAGGTTAAAATCCCCCATAACTACTGCCGTTCCTTTTTCACATGCCTCCATTATTCCCTTGATTATTGCCCGCCCCACCGTAAAGTTATTATTTGGGGGCCTATAAACTACGCCCGCCAGTGACTTTTTCCCCTTACTATCTCTAATCTCTACCCACAATGATTTAACATTTTGTTACTGCACAAGATAAAAGCTCACGGGGTTGGGGGTAATATTTCAGCATGGATAGAGGATTGGCTAACTAACAGAAAACAGAGAGTCGGGATAAATGGGTCATTTTCCGGTTGGCAAACAGTAACTAGTGGGGTGCCGCAGGGATCAGTGCTGGGGTCTTAACTATTTACAATCTATATTAATGACTTGGATGAAGGGACCGAGTGTAATGTAGCCAAATTTGCTGATGATACAAAGATGGGTGGGAAAGCAAGTTGTGAGGAGGACACAAAGAATCTGCAAAGGGATATAGACAGGCTAAGTGAGTGGGAAAAAATTTGGCAGATGGAGTATAATCTGGGAAAATGTGAGGTTATCCACTTTGGTAGAAAGAATAAAAAAACAAATTATTATTTAAATGGATAGAGACTACAAAATACTGCGGTACAGAGACACCTAGGGGTCCTTGTACATGAAACACCATAAAGTCAGTGTGCAGATACAGCAAGTGATCAGGAAGGCAAATGGAATGTTGGCCTTTATTGCAAGGGGGATCAAATCTAAAAGTAGGGAAGTCCTGCTACAACTGTACAGGGTATTGGTGAGGCCACACCTGGAGTACTGCGTGCAGTTTTGGTCTCCTTATTTAAGGAGGGATATACTTGCATTGGAGGCAGTTCAGAGACAGTTCACTCGGTTGATTCCTGAGATGAAGGGGATGACTTATGAAGAAAGGTTGGGCTTGTACTCATTGGAGTTCAGAAGAATGAGAGGTGATCTTATTGAAATGTTCTGAGGGGGCTGGACAAGGTAGATGCAGAGAGGATGTTTTCCCCCTCGTGGGGGGAATCTAGAACTAGGGGGCACAGTTTCAGAATAAGGTCTCGCCCATTTAAGACGGAGATGAGGAGGAATTTCTTCTCTGAGGGTGGTGAATCTGTGGAATTCTCTGCCCCAGAGAGCTGTGGAGGCTGGGTCATTGAATATATTTAAGGTGGAGATGGACAGATTTTTGAACGATAAGGGAGTGAAAGGCTATGGGGAGCGGGTGGGGAAGTGGAGCTGAGTCCAAGATCAGATCAGCCGCGATCTTATTAAATGGCGGAGCATGCTCGAGGGGCCAAATGGCCGACTCCTGCTCCTATTTCTTATGTTATTATTTGTGCATTAATCTGTTTCCGATGGCAGGAGGGTCGGTAACCAGATTGCAGGTGATTGGCAAAAGAACCGGAGGAGACAATGAAGAAACTGTTTTTTTTATATTGCCCAGTGATTTGTTGCAATGTGTAATGTGCTGCCTGAAAGGGTGGTGGAAGCAGATTCAATCAAATAAGCTCAGTAAAAGTTGTGACGCGGGTTAGCGAGGCCATAAAGATGCAAACCAAGCACTAGGGCTTATTTCTAGAGGTATAGAAAATAGGTGCAGGAGCAGGCCATTCGGCCCTTCGAGCCTGCACCACCATTCAATAAGATCATGGCTGATCATTCACCTCAGTACCCCTTTCCTGCTTTCTCTCCATACCCCTTGATCCCTTTAGCCGTAAGGGCCACATCTAACTCCCTCTTGAATATATCCAACGAACTGGCCTCAACAACTCTCTGCGGCAGGGAATTCCACAGGTTCACAACTCTCTGAGTGAAGGAGTTTCTCCTCATCTCTGGATCGTCTTTATTTCTTCCGGCGTTTTCTGCTGATGCGTCCGCCTTCAGTTTCCTAGAATGTGTATGAAGACAGAGTTGTTTGTTTTGTTCGCTTGTGCTTACTCAGTTCCAAGACGTACTTTCTAATCCGATCCCTCAGGGGTCCTACGTCGGATCCCCCCAGTTATGATTCCTTCCGGCAGGTGCATCGCCCTGCCTGTCATCAACTCCTATATGGAGTTAATCCCGTCACTCGGTTAGAAATTGCCCTTTGTCTCATCAAGATTGTGGGTAGTAAATCGGCCCAAGCCTATCCCGTCTCTTGGATGGCCTTTGCTAGGGCTGTTTTAAGTGTCCTGTTCACACGTTCTACCATCCCAAAGCTTTGCGGGTGGTAGGGGACATGAAACTTCTGTCTAATACCCAACATAGCACACACCTCCTTCATTATTTGTCCAGTAAAATGGGTTCCCTGGTCGGAATCGATTTGGATAGGGACGCCCCAACATCGGATTACTTCCTCTGCCAATATTCGGGCCACCGTGATTGCATGGCGAACGCTTCTACCCTCCGCGTAAACTGATCTATTATTACTCGACAGTATTTCTTGCCCCTTGAGGATGGTAAAGGCCCCGTGAAGTCTATCTGTATACACTCCCATGGCCCCCTTGGTCGTGGTTGGTGAGCCATTCTAACCTTAACGGCCTTTCCTGGGTTGTGCTGAGCACACGTGACACAATGCTGACAGTACTTAGATACATCCCGTCTCATTCCTGGCCACCGCCAATCGCCAGTTATGTTTGTTATCGTGACGTTCCGTCCGACATGACTGATACCGTAGTGTAGTTCCATGAGTATTTGTCTAATACAAGCCGGGGCCATCACCTTCCCATCTTTCCTCCATACGAAGTCGTCACCCTGGCTCCCTCCTTTTGTGCCCCAATCTTTCTTTTCTTCATCACTTACATTGGCATGTAATCCCACAATGTCTATATCTTCCCTGGTAATGATACTACATACAACTTCTTGCTGCACTTCTAAGGATATACTTCCTGTGCCGCTTTATCCGCTGCTTTATTGCCCCGTTGGACATTGTTTACTACTTTCTGGTGAGCCTTAACCTTGATCACTGCTGCCTCTGCGGGTTTACTGGCGGTGTCTGATAGTAGTCTGATTCGGCCCTCATGTTTGATAGCCTCCCCGCCCGGAGTGGTGAACCCTCTCCTGGCCCAGGCAGTCATGTAGTCATGGATTACCCCGAAGACATAGCGGCTATCTGTATATATATTTGTCCGCCGGCCTTCGGCCAGTTGGAGGCCTTCAGTCAGGGCAGTGAGCTCAGCTACTTGGGCCGACAGTCCTCCGTCTAACCTTCCCTTTCGGACAGTGTTTAGTGCTTCGCCTACCACCGCCCATCCCGTATGTGGGGTCCCCTGAACATATTTCCGGGATCCATCCACGTACAGGATCAGCTCGGGGTTTTCAAGGGGAATCTCACTTATGTGTCCCGGTGAGTCCTCCCATTCCTGTGCCCGGCACTCATGAGGCTCACCCATGGATAAGAGGCCCTCTGCCGGGTTCTCC
This sequence comes from Pristiophorus japonicus, assembly GCF_044704955.1. Classification (NCBI taxonomy): domain Eukaryota; kingdom Metazoa; phylum Chordata; class Chondrichthyes; family Pristiophoridae; genus Pristiophorus; species Pristiophorus japonicus. The sequence continues at coordinate 3,681,614 of NC_092006.1, forward strand.
CCCGTGTCTCGTACAATTTTTACGGACCCATCTAAGGGAAGTAATACTGCTCCCCATTTGGCCCGGCGGACGTTGGACACGGAGCGCAATTTCCCGGTGTTGAGCATTTCCACCAAGGTATGTTTGGTATGTAGTATAACCTCCCCTGTCATTACTACTGGCTCACTAACTTTCACCGCCCATGTTGCACAGTCCAAGGCTGCTACACATCTTGACAGACCTCCTGCCACGGGCGACTGTTGGGTGGAATAGTACGCTACTGGGCGGGCTCTGTCCCCATGCATTTGAGTAACTACTGCTCCGTAAAGCCCGCCCTCGTTTTCACAATGAATGTGAAACGGTGCGTTCACACTTGGCAGTCCGAGGCCTGGTGCCGACATCAGGGCTTCCTTTATCTGGCCGTATGCTGTTTGTTGTTCCGGGCCCCACTCCACACCTTCTAGAGCTGGTTTTCCTCCCTTAACTAGTCTCTGTAAGGGTTCTGCGATTGCCGCGAAGTTGGCTATAAAGTTCCTACAGTAGTTCAAGAGTCCCAATACTTTATGCACTCCTCGGACCGTTTTCGATCGGGGCATAATGCGAATTGCTTCCTTTCTGTCGTGGGGCATTGTTTTTGTCCCCTGCGACAGTTGGTGTCCTAAGTACTGTACCTCCTTCAATCTGATCTGAGCTTTCTTGGAGTTTACCTTAAATCCCACTTTCTTTAAGGCTTCTAGGGTTTCTATTAGTGCCCCCATATGTCCGCTCTCGTCCCCTGAGGCAATCAACAGATCGTCCACATATTGGAGGATGGTACTTCGGTAGGGGGCTAAATCTACGGTCTCCAAGGCTCGACTCATAGTTCGGTGAAATATGGCCGGACTGTTGTGAAAACCCTGGGGCACTCATGTCCAAGTGTACTGCCTATCCCTGACCGTGAATGCGAATTTATCCTGGGACTCCTGGGCTAATGGTATGGACCAAAATCCATTAGCTATATCTAAGACCGTGAATATTTTATGTTCTGATTTCAGTCCATTAAATATGGTCGCTGGGCTTGCTACGATGGGGTGCTGGCGGGGAGTTACTTTATTTAACACCGTGTAGTCTAAGGTCAATCGGTATGACCCATCTGGTTTCTTTACGGGCCAGGTCGGCGAGTTCGTAGTGCTTTCGGCTTCCCGAAGGACACCGCTCCAGAAGAGGTTCTGCACTGTTTGTTTTACGGCCTCTCGGGCTTCAGGTTTAATGGGGCATTGCTTATGAGGGGTGTGTTCGGGCCCAGGAATCACCACTGGCTTGGTCTTTACCAGCCCACAATCCTACTTCGATTGAGCCCGCACTTCCCTCATTTGTTCGCATAATGGGCCGTAGTCTCCTGCTGTATCCCAATCCCGGGTGAGAAGTTGCACACTTCCGGTCTTTGTGTGATTGTGCAAATTAGTCTGTTCCCCCTACGTCGTGATTTTGCGTCCTCCCTTATTTCTCCAAACTATTCTCTTATTCTGTGGGCCTATTATTGCCCCTAACTGTTCGAGGAGGTCGATCCCCAATATAGTCCCTTCTGCATTTGGGCCTACATAAAATTGTGCCGGGATCAGAATACCGGCTATCTCCAATAGAATGACCTCACTCTGGTGGGTCCCACGCCAGTTATATGGACGACATGTTTAGTTGTGGTAAGGGAATATCTGTCATAGATACCGATGCTCCGGTATTCACTAACATATCACACTGCCGGCCCCCTAACAGCGCTGTTATGTGAATACACGGATCCTCTCCCTGCCCCATGGGGGCCGCTGGCCTTCAGTCTCTTCCGAAGTCCCTCAGTTCATCTCCTCTACTCTAAGGCCTGACTGACTCTTTCTTTTCTCCTTGGGCGCCCAACATTTATCAGTGGCATGTCCCTTTTTCCCGCAATTGTCACATTGGACGGTTGGTCTTTTGGGGCCCCTACATTCGGCGGCAAAATGACCCGTCTTGCCACAGTTGTAGCATTCCCCTTGGCCCGCACTCTTACTACTCTTAGCCGCGGCCACTTCTTGTTTTATTCCCCCAGAGTTAATGTGGCATGCCCACTGGACAGCTTGGTCACAGGTGTCCGCGACTACCACCCCCATTTTTAGGATCTTTTGATGGTCGACCGAAAGGCCGTCCTTAAACATTTTCACGAAGACTGGGTCGTCTCTGTTCGGGGCCGCCTGTCCCGAGGATTCTTGGTATTGGACCCATAACCTCTCTCCGTAGTCATTGGCGTTTCCTCCCTTTTTCTGGCGGGTCTGCATTATCAATCCCCAATTTGGAGTGGACGCTCCCATTAAGGCCTGTACAGCCTGGACGCACCCCGTTCTAGCAGCGTCCCGTTGTGCCCTTGTGGCACCCACGGCAGGTATCCATGTGCCGTCACTGTGAGGAGGTGCTAGCCCTGTCCACCGGTCCTTTGGACACTTAGCCCGAATTATTTGGTGGACATCTCGCTCATGCATATCGTGGGTCTCATACAATTCTTCGAACTTTTGCCAAAATTTTACATTTCTCTTCTGTGGTTGTAGACTCCCCAAATCCTGATTCAACGTTTGTTTTTCTGTGGGGGTAGTATTGATATCGGGGGTTCCCTCCCTGTACGCCCTGGGTTACCCTAAGAGGGGCTGCCCTTTCTGTATTTACTGAATTTGACCCTTCCATCTCGGCCTCCTCATCAAAAGGAGGAGCCGAGACCGCTACTGTGGCAACATAAGTCGGAGGGAGGTCATAATCTGACCCCCCCCCACTTGCCGCTCTCTCCATTTCTTATTCTCGGCTTCTGTCTCCTTCCTTTTCTCTACTAATTGTTTGGTTTTACTTTATAACACACATAACTGATATACTAAAAGTACTCCGGCTTTCTTTGCCTTTTTCTGTTTCTGTTTCTCCCACCAATTCTTTTGCTCCTTGGGGACAGCCGATAAGGGGTAAGCCATTTAGGACCGAGATAAGGAGAAACTTCTTCACCCAGAGAGTGGTGAACCTGTGGAATTCTCTACCACAGGAAGTAGTTGAGGCCAATTCACTAAATATATTCAAAAGGGAGTTAGATGAAGTCCTTACTACTCGGGGGATCAAGGGGTATGGCGTGAAAGCAGGAAGTGGGTACTGAAGTTGCATGTTCAGCCATGAACTCATTGAATGGCGGTGCAGGCTAGAAGGGCTGAATGGCCTACTGCACCTATTTTCTATGTTTCTATCCCACCCGTCTTTAATCATTTTATCTATTAAGCCCTTCTGGTCGTCTGCATAGAACCTACCAAGAGACCCTCCCGGCCCCCATTCAAGGTCTTCGCCCGACGCCATTATGTGATCTGACCATCCCTCGCTTCCTCTGAGAATGAGTCTCTTCACGCAAGCCTACTTCTACTCCGTCACTTATTTATTGCGATGGGATTATCCCTCAACTCTCACACCAGTTCATGCGTATCACACAGTCACTCTCAGGTTTCCACCGTCACTTTGTCCTCCCGGTGTTCCCTTCGACCGTAATCCTTGGCTATCACGTGGGGCATTTGCCTTCTTAATTCCGGCTCGAGTTAGGTGATTGCGATAGTTTGTGACAATTGAAGTGACGGGGACACTCGTTTCTCTTACACACCACTTGTCTTACTTATATTCTACTTTATCTTAATTTCTACTCACTGTGTCTGTTATCAAACCTCTCCGAGTCTCACTTGTTCGTTGGGTGTCCGGCAGCCTCACCCCTGCCGGTTCGACGTTCCAATTTCTGGGATGTCGTGAAATCCGACCTTATCCCCGTACGTTCGAGTCTCGGTCAGGAGGGCTTACCGGTACACCTTGCTCGCCAAAACTGTTAGGGAAAGACCCGCGAGATAGAAATAAATCTACTCCGAGACTACGTTAGAGAGTTGAAAACACACACAGTTTATTCATACAAGGTACCAGGGGAGTTGTATGTAGGTCCCTCAACCAGGCAACAACTCAATTTGGGTTTACAAAAAATGAGTATTTAAAGTCGTAAACTGCAAAGGTCACATGTCACTGCTTCTACACCTGGCATTGCAAAAAGTGTCTACACAATGAGTTTTTTTCCGTCTTTGGCCGGCTAACTTCCTTCGGCCAGCGTCTGGTGTGATTGGTTTCTTCCTTGCTCAGCGTCTTGTGACCTTTTCGCAATTGCTTATCTCATTCTGTCATAGTACATTTTCTAAAGCACAGCAATTTCGCACTAACGCTATTAACCCTTCACCCCCAATACCATGTGCTTTGATTTTGCACACCATTTTGAAAGTCCAAATGCACCACATCCACTGGTTCTCCCTTGTCCACTCTGCTAGTTACACCCTCAAAAAATTCCAGAAGATTCGTCAAGCATGATTTCCCTTTCATAAATCTATGCTGGCTTAGACCGATCCTGTCACTGCTTTCCAAATGCGCTGCTATTTCATTCTTAATGATTGATTCCAACATTTTCCCCACTACTGATGTCAGGCTAACCGGTCCATAATTACCCGTTTTCTCTCTCCCTCCTTTTTTTTTAAAAGTGGTGTTACATTAGCTACCCTCCAGTCCCTAGGTACTGATCCAGACTCGATAACAGTTGGAAAATGATCACCAATGCATCCACTATTTCTAGGGCCACACTTCCTTAAGTACTCTGGGATGCAGACTATCAGGCCCCGGGGATTTATCAGCCTTCAATCCCATCAGTTTCCCTAACACAATTTCCCGCCTAATAAGGATATCCTTCAGTTCCTCTTTCTCATTAAACCCACTATCCCCTAGTACATTCGGAAGGTTATTTGTGTCTTCCTTCGTGAAGACAGAACCAAAATATTTGTTGAATTGGTCTGCCATTTCTTTGTTCCCCATTATAAATTCATCTGAATCCGACCGCAAGGGACCTACGTTTGTCTTCACTAATCTTTTTCTCTTCACATATTTATAGAAGCTTTTGCAGTCAGTTTTTATGTTCCCTGCAAGCTTCCTCTTGTACTCTATTTTCCCCCTCTTAATTAAACCCTTAGTCCTCCTCTGTTGAATTCTAAATTTCTCCCAGTCCTCAGGTTTATTGCTTTTTCTGGCCAATTTATATGCCTCTTCCTTGGATTTAACACTATCCTTAATTTCCTTTGTTAGTCACGGTTGAGCCACCTTCCCCATTTTATTTTTACTCCAGACAGGGATGTAGAATTGCTGAAGTTCATCCATGTGATCTTTAAATGTTTGCCATTGCCTATCCACCGTCAACCCTTTAAGTATCATTTGCCAGTCTATTCTAGCCAATTCACGTCTCATACCGTCGAAGTTACCTTTCCTTAAGTTCAGGACCCTAGTCTCTGAATTAACTGTGTCACTCTCCATCCTAATAAAGAATTCTACCATATTATGGTCACTCTTCCCCAAGGGGCCTCGCACAACAAGATTGCTAATTAATCCCTTCTCATTACACATCACCCAGTCTAGGATGGCCAGCTCTCTAGTTAGTTCTTCAACATATTGGTCTACAAAACCATCCCTAATACACTCCAGGAAATCCTCCTCCACCGCTTTGCTACCAGTTTGGTTAGCCCAATCAATATGTAGATTAAAGTCGCCCGTGATAACTGCTGTACCTTTATTGCACACATTCCTTATTTCTTGTTTGATGCTGTCCCCAACCTCAATACTACTGTTTGGTGGTCTGTACACAACACCCACTAGCGTTTTCTGCCCTTTGGTATTCCGCAGCTCCACCCATACCGATTCCACATCATCCAAGCTAATGTCCCTCCTTACTATTGCATTAATTTCCTCTTTAACCAGCAACGCCACCCCACCTCCTTTTCCTCTCTGTCTATCCTTCCTAAATGCTGAATACCCCTGGATGTTGAGTTCCCAGCCTTGGTCACCCTGGAGCCATGTCTCCGTGATACCAATTACATCATATCCATTAACTGCTATCTGCGCAGTTAATTCGTCCACCTTATTCCGAATACTCCTCGCATTGAGGCACAGAGCCTTCAGGCTTGTCTTTTTAACACACTTTGCCCCTTTAGAATTTTGCTGTAATGTGGCTCTTTTTGTTTTTTGTCTTGGGTTTCTCTGTCCTCCACTTTTACTATTCTCCTTTCTGTCTTTTGCTTCTGACTCCATTTTATTTCCCTCTGTCTCCCTGCATAGGTTCCCATTTCCCTGCCATGTTAGTTTAACTCCTCCCCAACAGCACTAGCAAACACTCCCCCTAGGTCATTGGTTCCGGTCCTGCCCAGGTGCAGACCGTCCGGTTTGTACTGGTCCCACCTCCCCCAGAACCGGTTCCAATGTCCCAGGAATTTGAATCCCTCCCTTCTGCACCACTCCTCAAGCCACGTATTTATCTGAGCTATCCTGCGATTCCTACTCTGACTAGCACGTGGCACTGGTAGCAATCCTGAGATTACTACTTTTGAGGTCCTACTCTTTAATTTCGCTCCTAGCTCCCTAAGTTCATCTCGTAGGACCTCATCCCGTTTTTTTTACCTATATCGTTGGTGCCTAAATGCACCACGACAACTGGCTGTTCACCCTCCCTTTTCAGAATGTCCTGCACCCGCTCCGAGACATCCTTGACCCTTGCACCAGGGAGACAACATACCATCCTGAAGTCTCTGCTGCGGCCGCAGAAACGCCTATCTATTCCCCTTACAATCGAATCCCCTATCACTGTTTTTCCTGCCCTCCTGTGCAGCAGAGCCACCCACAGTGCCATGAACTTGGCTGCTGCTGCTCTCCCCTGATGAGTCATCCCCCTCAACAGTACCTATAGCGGTGTATCTGTTTTGCAGGGGGATGACCGCAGGGGACCCCTGCACTACCTTCCTTGCACTGCTCTTCCTGTTGGTCACCCATCCCCTATCTGGCTGTGTACCTTTTTCCTGCAGTAACTCCAACTCGCTAAGTATGTTATTCACGTCATTCCCAGCATCGCGGATGCTCCAGAGTGAATCCACCCTCAGCTCCAGTGCCGCAATGCGGTCAGTCAGGAGCTGCAGGCGGATGCACTTCCCGCACACGTAGTCGTCGGGGACACCGGAAGCGTCCCTGACTTCCCACATAATACAGGAGGAGCATAACACGTGTCCGAGCTCTCCTGCCATGACTTAACCCTTAGATAAACTTAATTAGGCAACAACAATGCTAAAAGGTTACTTACTGATATAGAAAAGAAAAAGAAAAACTACTTACCAATCACCAGCCAATCACTTACCCCTTTGGCTGTGACATCGCCTTTCGATTTCTTTCGACTTTTTTGCCTTCTCTCCCTGCTGCAGCTGCACCAGCTGGCCGTTATAGGCCTCTCCACGCACCTCAAACTCCCGAGCCCCTCTGACGCGTTGGGCCTTTTTATAGGCCTCTCCGACTCACCACGAACATCCTCCTCACAGCTCACACCGCCACCCAGCTTAGTGTCACCTGCAAACTTGGAGATATTACATTCAATTCCTTCGTCCTAATCATTAATGTATATTGTAAATAGCTGGGGTCCCAGCACTGAACCTTGCGGTACCCCACTAGTCACTGCCTTCCATTCTGAAAAGGACCCGTTTATTTCTGTAGAGTTGAAAAGTAGGGAATTTATGCTATACCTGGGTTAGACCACACTTTGAGCACTGCGTGCAGTTCTGGTCGCCATATTATAAAAAGGATATAGAGGCACTTGGAGAGGGTGCAGAGAAGATTGACAAGGATGATACCAGAAATGCGAGGGTACACATATCAGGAAAGGATGAACAGGCTGGGTCTCTTTTCTCTTGGAACAAGAAGGCTGAGGGATGAGCTAATAGAGGTCTTTAAAATGATGAAAGGTTTTGATAGAGTGGATACGGAGAGAATGTTCCCACTTGTGGGGAAGAGCATAACCAGAGGCCATCAATAGAAGATGGTCACCCAGAAATCCAATGGGGAATTCAGGAGAAACCTCTTTACCCGGAGAGCGGTGAGAATGTGGAACTCGCTGCCACAGGGAGGGGATGAGGCGAATAGTATCGATGCATTTAAGGGGGAGGCTGGATAAACACATGGGGGAGAAGGGAATAGAGGGTTATGCTGATAGATTTAGATGGGGAAAGACGGGAGGAGGCTCGAGTGGGGCATAAACGCCGGCACGGACTGGTTGGGCCGACCGGCCTGTTTCTGTGCCGTATATCCGGTGTAATGTAATTCGTACGATGCCCGTGTGTTGTTCCAATGATTTTGGGGGAAAAAAATGATTTTCTTCCCTGACAGTGAAAATTGAAGAATCTGTTGCCATGGATTTGGATAATCATGTCAGCGACAAGGACCGAGAAGAGAATTGCTACGACAACACGGACGCTGCCTTCAGCGACGATGAGGAGGAGCTAAACAATAAAGGTGAGCCGGACAGGACCCGCCCGCTCCGTCCCTCGGCTTGAAGCGGTGTGATGGCACAGAGTCGGCTCCTACATTGTGTGTCCTGTGCTCCAGGCTCGAGTCCCTGCTGAGTTAGCTCATCGGCACGGAGCAGATTTACCAGGAAGTTGCCCGGGCTGGAGAATTTTAGCGATGAGGAAAGATTGGATAGGCTGGGGGTTGTTTCCCTTGGAACAGAGGAGGATGAGGGGAGACCTGATTGAGGTGTGTAAAATGATGAGGGGCCTGGATAGAGTGGATAGGACGGTCCTGTTTCCTTCGGCAGAGGGGTCAACAACCAAGGGGCAGAGATTGAAAGTAACTGGGGGGAGGTTTAGAGGGGATTTAAGGGGAAATATCTTCACCCAGAGGGTGGTGGGGGTCTGGGGCGGAACTCACTGCCTGAAAGGGTGGTAGAGGCAGAAACCCTTACCACATTTAAAAAGTACCTGGATGTACACTTGAAGTGCCGTAACCTACAGGGCTACGGACCGAGAGCTGGAAGGTGGGATTAGGCTGGGTGGCTCTTTGTTGGCCGGCGCGGACACGATGGGCTGAAATGGCCTCCGTCTGTGCTGTAAATTTCTGATTCTATGAATTATCACAGCTGGGCTGCTGTCTGTGGGTTCGGGGAGATGGGAAACCAGCTAGAGCTGCTTTTCCTGATTGGGATCTCGTGCCTCCCCCGCCCTGTAACAGATGTAGACATCATATGTATACTTGCATTGGAGGCAGTTCAGAGAAGGTTCACGAGGTTGATTCCTGAGATGAAGGGGTTGTCGGATGGGGAAAGGTTGAGCAGGTTGGGCCTGTACTCATTGGAGTTTAGAAGAATGAGAGGTGATCTTATTGAAGATTCTGAGGGGGCTGGACAGGGTAGATGCAGAGAGGATGTTTCCCCTCGTGGGGGAAATCTAGAACTGGGGGGCATAGACTCATAAGACGGAGATGAGGAGGAATTTCTTCGCTGAGGGTTGTGAATCTGTGGAATTCTCTGCCCCAGAGAGCTGTGGAGGCTGGGTCATTGAATATATTAAAGGTGGAGATGGACACATGTTTGAACTATAGGGGTGTCGAGGGTTACGGGGAGCGGGCAGGGAAGTGGAGTTGAGGCCAGGATCAGATCAGCCACGATCTTATTGAATGGCGGAGCAGGCTCAAAGGGCCAGATAGCTGACTCCTGCTCCTATTTCTTACGTTGTCAATTGATGTCAGTTGCATATGGCCTACTCCGGCACCTATTTTCTATGTTTCTTATTTTCTATGTTGGCCTACTACCTTGGAATAACCTGACGGCAGTTGCTGCGTAGACTCATTGAGTGAGGTCTGAATGGGCGCATCAAGCCTTTGAACTCATACCCCAGCAAGAGTCGGCACCTTTAGGAGCTGGGGGGGAACGGGGGCTATGTTACCTGTGATTTTTATTTGGGTGCGTGGCCCATTCACAGATTGGCGCACGCGCGAACTTTCAGATTGGAAAGGCGGGACCGGCAGGGAACTGGGCGGCTTATAGGGAACGTTGGGGCATAAAGTGGGAAATGTGCCAAACATCCTTGTGCTGCACTGTTTCTAAGTTGGTGGTTTATCTTGGATTGGGGGGCCGAGGTTAGAGGTCAGTGATCAGTAGGGTTCACAGGTTGAGGGGCCGAGGTTAGTGGTAATTGGGTTAGACGTCATTGATCAGTTGGGTTCACGGGTTGAAGGGCCGAGGTTAGAGGTAATTGGGTTAGAGGTCATTGATCGGTAGGGTTCACAGGTTGGGGGGGCCGAGGTTAGAGATCATTGGGTTAGAGGTCATTAATCAGTACGATTCATGGGTTGGGGGGGGGCCGAGGTTAGAGGTAATTGGGTTAGAGGTCATTGATCAGTACGATTCACGGGTTGGGGGCCGAGGTTAGAGGTCATTGATCAGTAGGGTTCATGGGTTGGGGGGGGGTTGAGGTTGGAGGTCATTGGGTTAGAGGTCATTGATCAGTACGATTCACGGGTTGGGGGCCGTGGTTAGAGGTCATTGGGTTAGAGGTCACTGATCAGTACGATTCACGGGTTGGGGGGCTGAGGTTAGAGGTCATTGATCAATAGGGTTCTCATGCTTTCACAGTTTCGGCTAGTTCTTTAAAGACACCTTTTTTTTTGTAGGAAAAAAGCGTGAGTTCCGATTTCACCCGATTAAAGAGGCCATTGTCGAGGAGCCTATCGACATCACTCCCTACGTGGACCAATTAGACGATGCGCTGAAGGAAAAGGTGTTGCTCATTCAGAAAGGACGGTACGGAGATTAAAGCAGCCCCTCTTCCATAAACAGAATCTTCATTCCCATTCACAACAGACCCATTCTGCAGATCTCGAGAAAAAAGGACCTTGTATTTCTATAGTGCCTTTCACAACCTCTGGGACGTCCCATCCCCCGTCGCCCCCCCCCCCCCCCCCAATGTCTGCGCTCCTCTAATTCTGCCCTCCTGAGCATCCCTGATTATAATCGCTCCACCATCGGTGGCCGTGCCTTCAGCTGCCTGGGACCCCAAGCTCTGGAACTCCCTCCCTAAACCTCTCCGCCTCTCTGCCTCTCCTCCTTCAAGACGCTCCTTAAAACCGACCTCTTTGACCCAGCTTTTAGTCACCTGCGCTAATTTCTCCTTATGCGGCTCAGTGTCAAAATTCTTATCTGCTAATACTCCTGTGAAGGCACCTTGGGACGTTTCACTGCCTTAAAGGCGCTATATAAAGACAGGTTGTTGTAGTTGTCTCTTGTGTCTCTCTCAGTTTGTGCGTGTGGTTTTTTTTGTGGGGGGGGAGGGTGGGGAGAGTCATATTTCGCTCTCCATATTCCATCTGCCATTTGTGGCTACCAGTGGCCTCCTAATTACCTCTCCCGAGTAGCCTCAAACAGGGCAAAAAAATGGGCACGCTGTGTTTGTTGAACACGTTTAGAAATAAAAATGACAAGCAACTTATACTGGAGATGATTACGGCACGAAGTTAGAAGATTACTCCAGCCGACATACGTCTCCCCTCATTCAGCCAGCAAGTTGTAACGTTACGGCCACCTGAGGGGCCAGACATGGCTTCAGTTTTAGGTAGAGACTGCTGATCTCCTTCTGTTGGAGGGGCAGTGCTGAGAGAGTGCTGCACTGTCGGAAGGGCAGTGCTGAGGGAGCGCCGTACAGTGCTGTCGGAGGGGCATTACTGAGGGAGCGCCGCACTGTCGGAGGGGCGGTACTGAGGGAGTGCTGTCGGAGGGGCGGTACTGAGGGAGCGCCGTACAGTGCTGTCGGAGGGGCAGTACTGAGGGAGGGGCGGTACTGAGGGAGTGCTGTCGGAGGGGCGGTACTGAGGGAGCGCCGCACTGTCGGAGGGGCAGTACTGAGGGAGCACCGCACTGTCGGAGGGGCGGTGCTGAGGGAGCACCGCACTGTCGGAGGGGCAGTACTGAGGGAGTGCTGTACAGTGCTGTCGGAGGGGCGGTACTGAGGGAGCGCCGCACTGTCGGAGGGGCAGTACTGAGGGAGCACCGCACTGTCGGAGGGGCGGTGCTGAGGGAGCACCGCACTGTCGGAGGGGCGGTACTGAGGGAGCGCCGCACTGTCGGAGGGGCAGTACTGAGGGAGCACCGCACTGTCGGAGGGGCAGTACTGAGGGAGCACCGCACTGTCGGAGGGGCGATACTGAGGGAGTGCTGCACTGTCGGAGGGACGGTACTGAGGGAGCGCCGCACTGTCGGAGGGGTGGTGCTGAGGGAGCGTCGCACTGTCGGAGGGGCAGCACTGAGGGAGCACCGCACTGTCGGAGGGGCGGTACTGAGGGAGCACCGCACTGTCGGAGGGGCGGTGCTGAGGGAGCACCGCACTGTCGGAGGGGCGGTACTGAGGGAGCGCCGCACTGTCGGAGGGGCAGTACTGAGGGAGCACCGCACTGTCGGAGGGGCGGTACTGAGGGAGCACCGCACTGTCGGAGGGGCGGTACTGAGGGAGTGCCGCACTGTCGGAGGGGTGGTGCTGAGGGAGCGTCGCACTGTCGGAGGGGCGGTGCTGAGGGAGCGTCGCACTGTCGGAGGGGCAGTACTGAGGGAGTGCCGCACTATCGGAGGGACAGTACTGAGGGAGCGCCGCACTGTCGGAGGGGCAGTACTGAGGGAGTGCCGCACTGTCGGAGGGGCAGTACTGAGGGAGTGCCGCACTGTCGAGGTGTGAGGGAGCAGGGTAGGGTGATGCTGAATGTTGAGGTCATGTGCTTGCTTCGATAGTGACGTCTCACTTTTTGTTTTCCCCCACAGAGAGGAAGACCAGGACAACTACCGCACGTAAGCGCCTTTGGTTGCTAGTGAAGGAGTCGTTTGTCTTGTACCGTGCCGTCAAACCGATGCCCTCGAACCCCCAGCGTCCCCAGGGCAGAACTGGCTGGAGTGGGATTACTGGGATCCAGGACAGAATAAGTGACTCGGATAGTTTCAGCTTGAAATGCTCTCTGAACCCCTCGATTAAAACCCAGCCTGTAACTCACTCCCGGGGTATCTGTTATTCTATATATAAACCTCCCGAACCCCTCGATTAGATCCCAGCCTGTAACTCACTCCCGGGGTATCTGTTATTCTATATATAAACCCCCCGAACCCCTCGATTAGATTCCAGTCTGTAACTCACTCCCGGGTATCTGTTATTCTATATATAAACCCCCCCGAACCCCTCGATTAGATTCCAGCTTGTAACTCACTCCCAGGTATCTGTTGTTCTATATATAAACCCCCGAACCCCTCGATTAGATTCCAGCCTGTAACTCACTCCCGGGGTATCTGTTGTTCTATATATAAACCCCCCGAACCCCTCGATTAGATTCCAGCCTGTAACTCACTCCCGGGTATCTGTTATTCTATATATAAACCCCCCGAACCCCTCGATTAGATTCCAGCCTGTAACTCACTCCCGGGTATCTGTTATTCTATATATAAACCCCTCGATTAGATTCCAGCCTGTAACTCACTCCCGGGGTATCTGTTGTTCTATATATAAACCCCCCGAACCCCTCGATTAGATCCCAGCCTGTAACTCACTCCCGGAGTATCTGTTATTCTATATATAAACCCCCCGAACTCCTCGATTAGATTCCAGCCTGTAACTCACTCCCGGGTATCTGTTATTCTATATATAAACCCCCCGAACCCCTCGATTAGATCCCAGCCTGTAACTCACTCCCGGGTATCTGTTATTCTATATATAAACCCCCCGAACCGCTCGATTAGATTCCAGCCTGTAACTCACTCCCGGGTATCTGTTATTCTATATATAAACTCCCCGAACCCCTCGATTAGATTCCAGCCTGTAACTCACTCCCGGGTTTCTGTTATTCTGTTATTCTATATATAAACCCCCCCGAACCCCTCAATTGTATTCCAGCCTGTAACTCACTCCCGGGTATCTGTTATTCTATATATAAACCCCCTGAACCCCACGACTAGATCCCAGCCTGTAACTCACTCACGGGGTATCCGTTATTCTATATATAAACCCCCCGAACCCCTCGATTAGATTCCAGCCTGTAACTCACTCCCGGATATCCGTTATTCTATATATAAACCCCCAAACCCCTCGATTAGATTCCAGCCTGTAACTCACTCCCGGTTATCCGTTATTCTATATATAAACCCCTCGATTGGAGCGGGTTGCTGCAGTGCAGTGTAGGTGGTACACACTGCAGCCGCGATGCGCTGGTGGTGGAGTGAAGAATTTACGATTCGGTGTGTGGGTTCAGGTTCTGAGATGCGCCCTGCGGTTTTCGGTTATGCAACCTCACGCTCACGTGCTCATGGCTTACATTTGTGCTTTGTGTCTCCCTCGCCCTCAGTGACACAGAGGTTCAGTGTGAACTAATGCAGGAAATCGTGGATATGATCTTGGAGGTAAGCCTTCTCGCGGTGCTGGAATCCGAGACCGTTAGGGCAGTTAGTGCGTTTCTCGTTATATCCATCCATGAGCGAAAAGGTCTGCCACTCATTTTTAGACTATACCCCCAATCCTAGACTCTCCACCAGAAGAAAAATGTCTCTCCTCTCTATCTCGCTCTCTCGCTCTCTCACTCGCGCTCGCTCGCTATCTCGCTCGCTCTCTATCTCTATCTCGCTCGCTCTCTATCTCTATCTCGCTCTCTCTCGCTCGCTCGTTCTCTATCTCTCTCTCTCTCGCGCTCTCTCTCTCGCGCTCTCTCTCTATCTCTCTCTCGCGCTCTCTCTCTCGCGCTCTCTCTCTCGCGCTCTCTCTCTATCTCTCTCTCTCTCGCGCTCTCTCTCTCGCGCTCTCTCGCTCGCGCTCTCTCGCTCGCGCTCTCTCGCTCGCGCTCTCTCGCTCGCGCTCTCTCGCTCGCGCTCTCTCGCTCGCGCTCTCTCGCTCGCGCTCTCTCGCTCGCGCTCTCTCTCTCTCGCGCTCTCTCTCCCTCGCGCTCTCTCTCCCTCGCGCTCTCTCTCCCTCGCGCTCTCTCTCTTTCGCGCTCTCTCTTTCGCGCTCTCTCTCTTTCGCGCTCTCTCTCTCTCGCGCTCTCTCTCTCTCGCGCTCTCTCTCTCTCGCGCTCGCTCTCTCTCGCGCTCGCTCTCCTGCGAATGGCCTACTCCTGCTCCTATTTCTTATGTAGCTTGCATTTATATAGTGCCTTTAACGTTCCAAGCCACTTCACAGGTGCGTTATCTGACAACATTTGACACCGAGCCACATTAAGACATATTAGGGACAGGTGACCAAAAGCTTGGTCAGAGAGGTCGGTTTTAAGGAGTGTCTTAAAGAAGGAAAGTGAGGCAGCGAGGTTGAGGGAGGGAGTTCCAGAGCTTGGGGCTCAGGCAGCTGAAGGCACGGCCACCGATGGTGGAGCGATGGAAATCGGGAGATGCTCAAGAGGCCAGAATTGGAGGAGCGCAGAGATAGGGAGGGGGCGAGGCCATGGAGGGATTTGAAAACTAGGATGGGAATTTTAAAATCAACAGCATTGCTGGACTGGGAGCCAATGTAGGTCAGCGAGCAACAGGGGGTGATGGGTGAGAAGGTCTTGATTTCGAATTGATGATGATGGGACGGCCACACGGTACTGCACCATCCTTGCTGCCAATCAGACACAATAATTGCTGTCAGGAGTGTTCACCAAAGGAGCTGAATTTATTATTTTTTCTCTCTCTCCCTCCGTGAAGGACGATTTTGATTCCGAACTCATGGTGACACTGGCCTCCTGTCTGGTCGAACTCTTCAAGGGACATTTCAGGGGTGAGGTCCTTCCTGAGGAGATCACGGAGGAGTAAGTGTTGATTTGAGTAAATGTGTGTTCTCGTTCTCTCTCTCTCTCTGTGCATTAATATCCGGGCGTCTCAACTTACATACCAATTAGGAACAGGAGTCGGCCATTCGGCCCCTCGAGCCTGCTCCGCCATTCAGTGAGATCGCGGCTGATCTTTGACCTCAACTCCACTTTCCCGCCCGATCCCCATATCCCTCGATTTCGTTAATATCCAAAAATCTTTCGATCTCTGTCTTGAGTATACTCAGCGACTGAGTATCTCACTAACCACCTCCAGCCCCTACACCCCTCCCTATCTCTGTAACCTCCTCCAGTCCCTACACCCCTCCCTATCTCACTAACCACCTCCAGCCCCTACACCCCTCCCTATCTCTGTAACCTCCAGCCCCTACACCCCTCCCTATCTCTGTAACCCCCTCCAGCCCTACACCCCTCCCTATCTCTGTAATCTCCTCTAGCCCCTACATCCCTCCCTATCTCACTAACCTCCTCCAGCCCCTAAACCCCTCCCTATCTCTGTAATCTCCTCCAGCCCCTACACCCCTCCCTATCTCTGTAACCTCCTCCAGCCCCTACACCCCTCCCTATCTCTGTAACCTCCTCCAGCCCCTACATCCCTCCCTATCTCTGTAACCTCCTCCAGCCCCTACACCCCTCCCTAACTCTGTAACCTCCTCCAGCCCCTACACCCCTCCCTATCTCTGTAACCTCCTCCAGCCCCTACACCCCTCCCTATCTCTGTAACCTCCTCCAGCCCCTACACCCCTCCCTATCTCTGTAACCTCCTCCAGCCCCTACACCCCTCCCTATCTCTGTAACCTCCTCCAGCCCCTACATCCCTCCCTATCTCTGTAACCTCCTCCAGCCCCTACACCCCTCCCTATCTCTGTAACCTCCTCCAGCCCCTACACCCCTCCCGATCTCTGTAACCTCCTCCAGCCCCTACACCCCTCCCTATTTCTGTAACCTCCTCCAGCCTCTACAACCCCCCGAGATCTCTGCGCTCCTCCAATTCTGGCCTCTTGCCCATCCCCCGATTTCCATCGCTCCACCATCGGCGGCCGTGCCTTCAGCTGCCTGAGCCCCAAGCTCTGGAGCTCCCTCCCTAAACCTCTCTATCGCTCTCTCCTCCTTTTCAGACACTCCTTAAAAACCTGCCCCTTTGGCCCAGCTTTTGGTCACCTGTCCTAATGTCTCCTTGTGTGGATCAGTGTCGAATTTTGGTCTTGATAACCTTCCTGGGAAGCGCCTGGGGGCGATCTGTCATGTGAACGTTGATGCCTGATGTTTTAATGGAATGTGTTTCAGGTCTCTGGAGGAGTCGGTCGGGAAACCGCTTTACGTTACTTTCCGGTAGGTTTATGCCGCTGAATTTGAGCTGTGGACATCGTGAAAGTAGTACACGCTGCAAGATTCGGATCACGGGGTCACGCCCAGATACCCAAAGGGTCTTGCATGGAGTTCTACGGCATTTTTATTACGGGAGCGGTCGTTCAAATATAGTCAAACACAACACACAATCAGGGTAAACATACGACCATGACAAGTAGCTGATACTAATCCCGATCGGACAGACGTCTGGTGGCGGCACGGACAGCTCTTATCTTCACCGTCTGCCCTGAAACACCTTTTAGATCTTTCTTTTATTCTCTTTTTAGGGGTGGGCCTGGTGTAGGATCTGGGCAAGACCATTTAACATAAGAAATAGGAGCAGAAGTCAGCCATTCGGCCCTTCGAGCCTGCTCCGCCATTCAATAAGATCATGGCTGATCATTCACCTCCGTACCCCTTGCCTGCTTTCTCTCCATACCCCTTGATTTAGCCATAAGGGCCATACCTCTCGAAGCATGAACCTTTTCAATACAGCCTCCAATGCAAGTATATCCTTCCTTAAATACGGAGACCAAAACTGCACGCAGTACTCCAGGTGTGGCATCACCAATACCCTGTACAGCTGTAGCAAGACTTCCCTGCTTTTACACTCCATCCCCCTTTGCAATAAAGACCAAGACTCCATTGGCCTTCCCGATCACTTGCTGTACCTGCATACTAACCTTTTGTGTTTCATGCACAAGTATCCCCAGGTTATTAACCTATGGTATATTGTGTTCTTTGTCTCAGCTCTTGGGTGAAACCCTCCTCTTCACATTTATTCTCCACGGTTGGAGTCAGACAGGGTCATTCTCAGCCTTCAGATGTTCGGAGCTGCCCGATATCAGTTATTGATGTTCACGCTGTTCGAGTCTCTAGCTATTGTGCCGTGGAATGAAGCGTTCAATTCGAACACCGGTCTGCAGAGACCTTTTGGTCTCCAGATATTTCTTCCAATGCACAATTTCTTACAGTGCGAAACCCACAGAGAAAACTAGCCCCAACCTACTTAACCGTTTCTCTGCCCTGCAGGTTCCCGCAAACATTAAAAACATAGAAACTAGGTGCAGGAGTAGGCCATTCGGCCCTTCGAGCCTGCACCACCATTCAATAAGATCATGGCTGATCATTCACCTCAGTACCACCTTCCTGCTTTCTCTCCATACCCCTTGATCCCTTTAGCCATAAGGGCCACATCTAACTCCCTCTTGAATATATCCAATGAACTGGCATCAACAACTCTCTGCGGTAGGGAATTCCACAGGTTCACAATTCTCTGAGTGAAGAAGTTTCTCCTCATCTCAGTCCTAAATGGCCTACCCCTTATCCTTAGACTGTGTCCCCTGGTCCTGGACTTCCCCAACATCGGGAACATTCTTCCCGCATCTAACCTGTCCAGTCCCGTCAGAATTTTATATGTTTCTATGAGATCCCCTCTCATCCTTCTAAACTCCAGTGTATAAAGGCTCAGTTGATCCAGTCTTTCTTGATATGTCAGTCCTGCCATCCCGGGAATCAGTCTGGTGAACCTTCGCTGCACTCCCTCAATAGCAAGAACATCCTTCCTCAGATTAGGCGACCAAAACTGAACACAATATTCCAGGTGAGGCCTCACCAAGGCCCTGTACAACTGCAGTAAGGCCTCCCTGCTCCTATACTCAAATTCCCTAGCTATGAAGGCCAACATACCATTTGCCTTCTTCACCGCCTGCTGTACCTGCATGCCAACTTTCAATGACTGATGTACCATGACACCCAGGTCTCGTTGCACCTCCCCTTTTCCTAATCTGCCGCCATTCAGATAATCTGCCTTCGTGTTTTTGCCACCAAAGTCGATAACCTCACATTTATCCACATTATACTGCATCTGCCATGCATTTGCCCACTCACCTAACCTGTCCAAGTCACCCTGCAGCCTCTTAGCGTCCTCCTTACAGCTCACACCGCCACCCAGCTTAGTGTCATCCGCAAACTTGGAGATATTACATTCAATTCCTTCATCCAAATCATTGATGTATATTGTAAATAGCTGGGGTCCCAGCACTGAGCCCTGCGGCACCCCACTAGTCACTGCCTACCATTCTGAAAAGAACCCGTTTATCCTGACTCTCTGCTTCCTGTCTGCCAACCAGTTCTCTATCCACGTCAGTACATTACCCCCAATATTCCATGTGCTTTAATTTTGCACACCAATCTCTTGTGTGGGACCTTGTCAAAAGACTTTTGAAAGTCCAAATACACCACATCCACTGGTTCTCCCTTGTCCACTCTACTAGTTACATCCTTTTGTACAGTTTTGGTCTCCTAACTTGAGGAAGGACGTTCTTGCTATTGAGGGAATGCAGCGAAGGTTCATCAGACTGATTCCCGGGATGGCGGGACTGACATATCAAGAAAGACTGGATCAACTGGGCTTGTATTCACTGGAGTTCAGAAGAATGAGAGGGGATCTCATAGAAACGTTTAAAATTCTGACTGGTTTAGTCAGGGTAGATGCAGGAAGAATGTTCCCGATGTTGGGGAAGTCCAGAACCAGGGGTCACAGTCTAAGGATAAGGGGCAAGCCATTTAGGACCGAGATGAGGAGAAACTTCTTCACCCAGAGAGTGGTGGACCTGTGGAATTCTCTACCACAGAAAGTAGTTGAGGCCAATTCACTAAATATATTCAAAAAGGAGTTAGATGAAGTCCTTACTACTAGGGGAATCAAGGGGTATGGTGAGAAAGCAGGAATGGGGTACTGAAGTTGCATGTTCAGCCATGAACTTATTGAATGGCGGTGCAGGCTCGAATGGCCTACTCCTGCACCTATTTTCTATGTTTCTATCGTCTCAAAATTCCAGAAGATTTGTCAAGCGTGATTTCCCCATCATAAATCCTCACTGACTTGGACCGATCCTGTCACTGCTTTCCAAATGCGCTGCTATTACATCTTTAATAATTGATTCCAGCATTTTCCCCACTACTGATGTCAGACTAGCACCCCACACCCACCCCGGCCTCTGCAACTTCTCAAGGGCCAAACCATCCCGTTCCATGGTTGTGTGGGGGAAGTAAGATTCTTAGAGCTCCCCCCCCCCCCCTCTATTGGTTTGGTCCAGGAACAGGAAGTCGACAAGTGTGACCGACGGACCCAACGACAGTAACTTGTCCCCTTGGTGCTGGTGTGCACCGAACCGGAGCCCAGGGTCCGTGCCTTCGGGGCAGGAGCGGAGAAGCTGGAACAAATGTAAACTGGAGTCCTGTGTGCGTGTGTCATTTTTGGGATGTGGGGGTCGCTGGCAAGGCCGGCGTTTATTGCCCGTCCCTAAATTTCCCCTTGAGAAGGTGGTGGTGAGCCGCCGCCTTGAACCGCTGCAGTCCGTGTGGTGAAGGTTCACCAGACTGATTCCCGGGATGGCAGGACTGACCTATGAAGAAAGACTGGATCGACTGGGCTTATATTCACTGGAGTTTGGAAGGATGAGAGGGGATCTCATAGAAACATATAAAATTCTGACGGGGCTGGCCAGGTTAGATGCAGGAAGAATGTTCCCGATGTTGGGGAAGTCCAGAACCAGGGGTCGCAGTCTAAGGATAAGGGGTAAGCCATTTAGGACCGAGATGAGGAGAAACTTCTTCACTCGGAGAGTGATGAACCTGTGGAATTCTCAACCACAGAAAGTTGTTGAGGCCAGTTCGTTAGATATATTCAAAAGGGAGTTAGATGTGGCCCTTACGGCTAAAGGGATCAAGGGGTATGGAGAGAAAGCAGGAAAGGGGTACTGAGGTGAATGATCAGCCATGATCTTATTGAATGGCGGTGCAGGCTCGAGGGGCTGAATGGCCTCCTCCTGCACCTATTTTCTATGTACTCCCACAGTGCTGTTGGGGAGGGAGTTCCAGGATTTACATAAGAATTAGGACCAGGAGTCGGCCATTCGGCCCCTCGAGCTTGCTCCGCTGTTCAATAAAAGCGCGGCTGATCTTCCACCTTCCCGCCCGATCCCTCGATTCCCTTCATATTCCAAACGTCTCACCAATCTCGGACTTGAATACAATCAGCATCTCCGCATCCACAGCCCTCTGGGGTAGAGAATTGCAAAGATTTAGACCCAGTGTCACCTGAAGTGAACGGCCGACATATCTCCCAAGTCGGGATGGTGTGTGTGAGACTCGGAGGGGAACGTGGAGGTGATGGTGTCCCCGAGCGCCTGCTGCCCTCGTCCTTCTAGGTGGTGGAGGTCGCGGGTTTGGGAGATGACGATGTTCACAAGAACGTAAGAAATAGGAGTAAATAGTTGAGGCCCCAGCACTGATCCCTGTAGCACCCCACTCGTTACAGTTTGCCAACTTGAAAATGGCCCATTTATCCCGACTCTCTGTTTTCTGTGCGTTAGCCGATCCTCTATCCATGCTAATATTGCCCCCAACCCCTTGAGCTTTTATCTTGTGCAGTCACCTTTTGTGTGGCACCTTATCCCATGCCTTTTGGAAATCCAAAGACACTACATCTACTGGTTCCCCCTTATCCACCCTGCTCGTTACATCCTCAAAAGTACTCCAGCAAATTTGTCAGGCATGATTTCCCTTTCATAAAACCAGGCTGTGTCTGCTTAATTGAATTTTGCTTTTCCAAATATCCCGCTATTGCTTCCTTAATAATGAACTCCAGCATTTGTTTGGCTAACTGGTCTATAGTTTCCTGCTTTCTGTCTCCCTCCTTTCTCCAGCCCGGGGAAAACAGCCTCTCCGCATCTACCCTGTCGAGCCCTGTAAGAATTTTGTATGTTTCAATGAGATCGCCTCTCATTCTTCTAAACTCCAGATTCCGACTGCTGCTCGTGTCCTTCGAGGTGGCAGAGGTCGCGGATTAGGACAGTGCTGGTCAATGTACCAAGTCACCAGGGAAGCACCGCAATTTATTCTCTCTCCGTTTTTCTTCAGGAATTTATGTCAGATGCAAGAAGATAACAGCAGCTTCTCCTTGCTGCTGGAGTTGTTATCTGAGCTATACCAGAAGCAGCCAAAGATCGGTTACCATCTTCTCTACTACCTGAGGGCCAGGTAAGGGTTCTGACAATCTCCCGCTCTCTCTCTCCCGCTGCCTCTCGCGCTCTCTCTCTCCCGCTGCCTCGCGCTCTCTCTCTCCCGCTGCCTCTCGCTCTCTCTCTCTCCCGCTGCCTCTCTCTCTCTCTCCCGCTGCCTCTCGCTCTCTCTCTCTCCCGCTGCCTCTCGCGCTCTCTCTCTCCCGCTGCCTCTCTCTCTCTCTCTCTCTCCCGCTGCCTCTCTCTCTCTCTCCCGCTGCCTCTCGCGCTCTCTCTCTCTCCCGCTGCCTCTCGCGCTCTCTCTCTCTCCCGCTGCCTCGCGCTCTCTCTCTCTCCCGCTGCCTCTCGCTCGCTCTCTCTCCTGCTGCCTCTCGCTCTCTCTCTCCCGCTGCCTCGCGCTCTCTCTCTCTCCCGCTGCCTCTCGCGCTCTCTCTCTCCCGCTGCCTCTCTCTCTCTCTCTCTCTCCCGCTGCCTCTCTCTCTCTCTCCCGCTGCCTCTCGCGCTCTCTCTCTCCCGCTGCCTCTCGCGCACTCTCTCTCTCCCGCTGCCTCGCGCTCTCTCTCTCTCCCGCTGCCTCTCGCTCGCTCTCTCTCCTGCTGCCTCTCGCTCTCTCTCTCCCGCTGCCTCGCGCTCTCTCTCTCTCCCGCTGCCTCTCGCTCGCTCTCTCTCCCGCTGCCTCTCTCTCTCTCTCTCTCCCGCTGCCTCGCGCTCTCTCTCTCCCGCTGCCTCGCGCTCTCTCTCTCTCCCGCTGCCTCGCGCTCGCTCTCTCTCCCGCTGCGCCTCTCTCTCTCTCCCGCTGCCTCTCGCTCTCTCTCTCTCCCGCTGCCTCGCGCTCTCTCTCTCTCCCGCTGCCTCGCGCTCTCTCTCTCTCCCGCTGCCTCTCGCTCTCTCTCTCTCCCGCTGCCTCTCTCTCTCTCTCCCGCTGCCTCTCGCTCTCTCTCCCGCTGCCTCTCTCTCTCTCTCCCGCTGCCTCTCGCTCTCTCTCTCTCCCGCTGCCTCGCGCTCTCTCTCTCTCTCCCGCTGCCTCTCTCTCTCTCTCCCGCTGCCTCTCGCTCTCTCTCTCTCCCGCTGCCTCTCTCTCTCTCTCCCGCTGCCTCTCGCTCTCTCTCTCTCCCGCTGCCTCGCGCTCTCTCTCCCGCTGCCTCTCGCTCGCTCTCTCTCCCGCTGCCTCTCTCTCTCTCTCCCGCTGCCTCTCGCGCTCTCTCTCTCCCGCTGCCTCTCGCTCGCTCTCTCTCCCGCTGCCTCTCTCTCGCTCTCTCTCCCGCTGCCTCTCTCTCTCTCTCCCGCTGCCTCTCTCTCTCTCTCCCGCTGCCTCGCGCGCTCTCTCTCTCCCGCTGCCTCTCGCTCTCTCTCTCCCGCTGCCTCTCGCGCTCTCTCTCTCTCTCCCGCTGCCTCGCGCTCTCTCTCTCTCTCCCGCTGCCTCTCGCTCGCTCTCTCTCCCGCTGCCTCTCTCTCTCTCTCCCGCTGCCTCGCGCGCTCTCTCTCTCCCGCTGCCTCTCTCTCTCTCTCTCCCGCTGCCTCGCACTCTCTCTCTCTCCCGCTGCCTCGCGCTCTCTCTCTCTGTGTCTGATAACTCCTGGGGGGAATTGTTCAGTCTCAAGATCAGGAAAGACATTTCCAGGGTTTTTTCTCTGATTGATGGGAATAACTGGACTGGAATTATATCGCTGTTCTGATACTCCAGCACGAGGTTAGATACAGAGTAAAGCTCCCTCTACACTGCCCCATCAAACACTCCCAGGGCAGGTACAGCACGGGGTTAGATACAGAGTAAAGCTCCCTCTACACTGTCCCATCAAACACTCCCAGGGCAGGTACAGGGGGTTAGATACAGAGTAAAGCTCCCTCTACACTGTCCCATCAAACACTCCCAGGGCAGGTACAGCACGGGGTTAGATACAGAGTAAAGCTCCCTCTACACTGTCCCATCAAAACTCCCAGGGCAGGTACAGGGGGTTAGATACAGAGTAAAGCTCCCTCTACACTGTCCCATCAAACACTCCCAGGGCAGGTACAGCACGGGGTTAGATACAGAGTAAAGCTCCCTCTACACTGCCCCATCAAACACTCCCAGGGCAGGTACAGCACGAGGTTAGATACAGAGTAAAGCTCCCTCTACACTGCCCCATCAAACACTCCCAGGGCAGGTACAGCATGGGGTTAGATACAGAGTAAAGCTCCCTCTACACTGTCCCATCAAACACTCCCAGGGCAGGTACAGCATGGGGTTAGATACAGAGTAAAGCTCCCTCTACACTGTCCCATCAAACACTCCCAGGGCAGGTACAGGGGGTTAGATACAGAGTAAAGCTCCCTCTACACTGTCCCATCAAACACTCCCAGGGCAGGTACAGGGGGTTAGATACAGAGTAAAGCTCCCTCTACACTGTCCCATCAAACACTCCCAGGGCAGGTACAGCACGGGGTTAGATACAGAGTAAAGCTCCCTCTACACTGTCCCATCAAACACTCCCAGGGCAGGTACAGGGGGTTAGATACAGAGTAAAGCTCCCTCTACACTGTCCCATCAAACACTCCCGGGGCAGGTACAGCACGGGGTTAGATACAGAGTAAAGCTCCCTCTACACTGTCCCATCAAACACTCCCGGGGCAGGTACAGCACGGGTTAGATACAGAGTAAAGCTCCCTCTACACTGTCCCATCAAACACTCCCGGGGCAGGTACAGCATGGGGTTAGATACAGAGTAAAGCTCCCTCTACACTGTCCCATCAAACACTCCCAGGGCAGGTACAGGGGGTTAGATACAGAGTAAAGCTCCCTCTACACTGTCCCATCAAACACTCCCAGGTTAGGTACAGGGGGTTAGATACAGAGTAAAGCTCCCTCTACACTGTCCCATCAAACACTCCCAGGGCAGGTACAGGGGGTTAGATACAGAGTAAAGCTCCCTCTACACTGTTCCAACATTGCACCTCAAACCAAATCTCAAACATGTACCGTAGTGTAACATTTACAATTAACATATCAACCGTGTTGAACATAAGAATTAGGAGCAGGAGTCGGCCATTCAATAAGATCACGGCTGATCTTCGACCTCAACCCCACTTTCCCGCCCGATCCCTCGATTCCCTTAGTATAAAAATCTAGCGATCTCAGCCTTGAATATACTCAACAACTGAGCCGCCACAGCCCTCTGGGGCAGAGAATTCCAAAGATTCACCACCCTCTGAGTGAAGAAATTCCTCCTCATCTCAGTCCTAAATGGCCGACCCCTTATCCTGAGACTGTGTGACCCCTGGTTCTAGACTCCCCAGCCCGGGGGGAACATCCTCCCTGCATCTACCCTGTCAATCCCCCTCAAAAACTTGTATGTTTCAATGAGATCACCTCTCATTCTTCTATAAACTCCAGAGAGTAAAGACTCAAGTTGTGCTGTGGTTTCCTGCCTGCAATGAAACTTGTTTCAAAACTGCAGTTCTGGTCATCACATTACAGGAAAGATGTGATTGCACTGGAGAGGGTACAGAGGAGATTTACCAGGATGTTGCACTGGAGTGGGTACAGAGGAGATTTACCAGGATGTTGCACTGGAGAGGGTACAGAGGAGATTTACCAGGATGTTGCACTGGAGAGGGTACAGAGGAGATTTACCAGGATGTTGCACTGGAGAGGGTACAGAGGATATTTACCAGGATGTTGCACTGGAGAGGGTACAGAGGAGATTTACCAGGATGTTGCACTAGAGAGGGTACAGAGGAGATTTACCAGGATGTTGCACTAGAGAGGGTACAGAGGAGATTTACCAGGATGTTGCCAGGACTGGAGAATTTTAGCGATGAGGAAAGATTGGATAGGCTGTGGTTGTTTTCTTTGGAACAGAGGAGGCTGAGGGGAGACCTGATTGAGGTGTATAAAATGATGAGGGGCCTGGATAGAGTGGATAGGACGGACCTGTTTCCCTTGGCAGAGGGGTCAGTAACCAGGGGGCAGAGATTGAAAGTAATTGGGGGGAGGTTTAGAGGGGATTTGAGGGGAAATGTCTTCACTCAGAGAGTGGTGGGGGTCTGGAACTCACTGCCTGAAAGGGTGGTAGAGGCAGAAACCCTCACCACATTTGGATGTACACCTGAAGTGCCGTAAACTACAGGGCTACGGACCGAGAGCGGGAAAGTGGGATTAGGCCGGGTGGCTCTTGGTCGGCCGGCGCGGACACGATGGGCCGGAATGGCTGTAAATTTCTGTGCTTCGACCCAACAAGTGTGCGCTGGGCTCGGACCAGGAGCCCCCCCGTATGTGGTCACTCGCTGCGCTGCCCATTCCCCTTATCAATCTGCTTGTTTCCTTCAGTAAAGCAGCGTCGGGGAAGATGAGTCTGTACGAGTCGTTTGCCCAGGCCACGCAACTCGGGGATCTCCATACCTGCCTCATGATGGACATGAAAGCCTGTCAGGAGGACGACATCCGGCTGCTCTGCTACCTGACGCCCACCATCTACACATCGGTAAGGTCAGCCACTCCGTCTGGGCCAGCCTGGCCTGGGTCAGTCTGGGTCAGCCTGGCCTGGGTCAGTCTGGGTCAGCCTGGCCTGGGTCAGTCTGGGTCAGCCGCTCCGTCTTGTCAGCCTGGTCTGGATCAGTCTGGGTCAGCCGCTCCGCCTCGTCAGCCTGGCCTGGGTCCGTCTGGTCTGTCTGGGTCAGCCTGGCCTGGGTCAGCCGCTCCGTCTGTGTCAGCCTGGCCTGAGTCAGTCTTGGTCAGCTGCTCCGTCTGGGTCAGCCTGGCCTGGGTCAGCCTGGCCTGGGTCAGTCTGGGTGTGCTTGTATCCCGTGCCTCAGTGGCTGGCTCTCTCGCCTCTCAGTCAGAAGGTCATGGGTTCGTGCCTCACACCAGAGACTCGAGTGCAAAATCTAGGTGGACACAGTGCCAGTACTGAGGGAGTGTCGGAGGGGCGGTACTGAGGGAACGCCGCACTGTTGATGGGGCGGTACTGAGGGAGCGCCGCACTGTCGGAGGGGCGGTACTGAGGGAGTGCCGCATTGTCGGAGGGGCAGTGCTGAGGGATTGCCGCACTGTCGGAGGGGCAGTACTAAGGGAGCACCGCACTGTCGGAGGGGCGGTACTGAGGGAGCGCTGCACTGTCGGAGGGGCAGTACTGAGGGAGCGCCGCACTGTCGGAGGGGCAGTACTGAGGGAGTGCCGCACTGTCGGAGGGGCGGTGCTGAGGGAGTACCGCACTGTCGGAGGGGCGGTACTGAGGGAGCGCTGCACTGTCAGAGGGGCAGTACTGAGGGAGTGCCGCACTGTCGGAGGGGCGGTACTGAGGGAGCGCCGCACTGTCGGAGGGGCGGTTCTGAGGGAGTGCCGCACTGTCGGAGGGGCAGTGCTGAGGGAGTGTCGGAGGGGCGGTACTGAGGGAGTGCCGCACTGTCGGAGGGGCAGTACTGAGGGAGCGCCGCACTGTCGGAGGGGCAGTACTGAGGGAGTGCCGCACTGTCGGAGGGGCAGTACTGAGGGAGTGCCGCATTGTCGGTGGGGCGGTGCTGAGGGAGTGCCGCACTGTCGGTGGGGCGGTGCTGAGGGAGTGCCGCACTGTCGGAGGTGCCGTCTTCCGGATGAGACGTTAAACCGAGGCCCCGTCTGCCCTCTCGGGTGGATGTAAAAGATCCCGGGGCCACTATTGGAAGAAGAGCAGGGGGAGTTCTCCCCGGAGTCCTGGGACCAATATTTATCCCTCAACCAACATCACTAAAACAGATGAACTGGGTCATTATCACATTGCTGTGTGTGGGAGCTTGCTGTGCGCAAATTTGGCTGCTACGTGTCGCACATTACAACATTGACTACGCTTTTTAAAAAATTGACTCAGCACCTTCAAGGGTGAACGGCCAACACCGGTTGCCGTGACACACAGACCCTGGTGGAGATGGGCTGACTGGGCAGCGAGCGGTGATCGGGGAGGGGACCCTGGGACTCTGGCCCTCAGACAGATGGTTCACAGAGGAGCCAGGAAAAGGAAGCTGACCGATTCCACAGCACGGCTTTATCTCCCGGTTGCCTTAGCGACGGCCTTTTTATATAAAGAAGTAGTGTTGAGACGAGAATAGTGACGTGGGACTCGGCGAGAGAGAAATGATTTGCGTGGCGCGAGGCCGGGGGCGGGAATGCGTTGGCACAGCTCTCTCTCTGACTGCCTCGCAGAACAAGACAGACGTGGGATCGCCCTGTGCGTGCCGGCTCTGCCCCTGGAGTCTGGCTCTCCCCTCTTCCCCCGCCAGTGCTGCTGGCTCTCGCAGGGCTTCAGTTCCCGCGGCCGCCGGCAACCCCGCCCGCTCTTCGCGCAGGAGGCGTTATCTGGGCTATTCGCCTGCAGGGGCTTCACAGCACAGGCCGATCCCGCGGTCACCCGAAGACCACTCTTTTACAGCTCAAGGACGGACTGGACAAGCTGGGGTTGTTCTCCTTGGAGCAGGGAAGGTTGGGAGGCGATTCGATAGAGGTGTTCAAAATCAAGGGGCGGGTCTGGATGGAGTAGAGCGCGAGAAACTGTTCCCATTGGCGGAAGGGTGGAGAACCAGAGGAGACAGATTTAAGGCGATTGGCAGAAGCACCAAAGGCGACGCGAGGAAAAACGTTTCTACGCAGCGAGTGGTTAGGATCTGGAATGCGCTGCCTGATCGGGCGGTGGAATTAGATTCAATAGCAGCCTTCAAAAAGGAATTGGATAAATAATTGAAGGAGAAATGATTGCAGGGATGTGGGGAGAGAGCGGGGTGGGACTAACTGAGCTGCTCTTCGACAGAGCAGGTGCAGACTCGATGGGCCGAGTGGCCTCCTTACGTGCTGTGCGATTCTATCGAATAATCCCAGCCCTTCCTGAGTTAGCACCTTCAGGAGAGGAAATTGCCGGGAGAGACCCAGATGTTGCGTAAGAATTACAGGAGCAGGAGTCGGCCATTCGGCCCCTCGAGCCTGCTCCGCCATTCAATACGATCGTGTCTGATCTTCCACCTCAGCTCCACTTTCCCGGCAAACGTTGTACTTTGCGATCTATGGTACGGTCAAGTGGCCGTTTTAACGTAAGCCGTGGGTGCGAATGCAGGGGATGGGAGGGGGGTGGGTTCCCGCTGCAGTCGGGCGATGTGTTGACGTGCATTATCCTCCCGTTTCAGTTCCCCGACGAGACCCTGCGGAGCAGCGAGCTGCTCAACATGATCGTGGCCGTCATCGACTCCGCTCAGGTCAGTCCCGGGCAGCGCGTGTCGGCCTTGCACCCGGCTGGACACAAGAAGATCAGAAGCATGAGCAGGAGTCGGCCATTCGGCCCCTCGAGCCCGCTCCTCCATTCGATACGGTCATGGCTGATCCGATCATGGACTCAGCTCCACTTCCCCTGCCCGCTCCCCATAACCCTTCACTCCCTTATCGTTCGTAGAACATTGTTCAGCCATGAACTCATTGAATGGCGGTGCAGGCTAGAAGGGCCGAATGGCCTACTCCTGCACCTATTTTCTATGTTTCTATAAGAATTAGGAACAGGAGTAGGCCATCTAGCCCCTCGAGCCTGCTCCGCCATTCAACAAGATCATGGCTGATCTGGCCGTGGACTCAGCTCCACTTACCCGCCCGCTCCCCGTAACCCTTAATTCCCTTATTGGTTAAAAATCTATCTATCTGTGATTTGAATACATTCAATGAGCTAGCCTCAACTGCTTCCTTGGGCAGAGAATTCCACAGATTCACAACCCTCTGGGAGAAGAAATTCCTTCTCAACTAGGTTTTAAATTGGCTCACCCGTATTTTGAGGCTGTGCCCCCTAGTTCTAGTCTCCCCGACCAGTGGAAACAACCTCTCTGCCTCTATCTTGTCTATCCCTTTCATTATTTTAAATGTTTCTATAAGATCACCCCTCATCCTTCTGAACTCCAAAGAGTAAAGACCCAGTCTACTCAATCTATCATCATAAGGTAACCCCCTCATCTCCGGAATCAGCCTAGTGAATCGTCTCTGTACCCCCTACAAAGCTAGTATATCCTTCCTTAAGTAAGGTGACCAAAACTGCACGCAGTACTCCAGGTGCGGCCTCACCAATACCCTGTAGTTGAAGCAGGACCTCCCTGCTTTTGTACTCCATCCCTCTCGCAATGAAGGCCCACATTCCATTCGCCTTCCTGATTACCTGCTGCACCTGCAAACTAACTTTTTGGGATTAAAAGAGTTTCATGCACAAGGACCCCCAGGTCCCTCTGCATCTCATTTCTCCCCATTCAAATAATATTCCCTTTTACTGTTTTTTTTTCCAAGGTGGATGACCTCACACTTTCCGACATTGTATTCCATCTGTCAAACCTTAGCCCATTCGCTTAACCTATCTAAATCTCTTTGCAGCCTCTCTGTGTCCTCTACACAACCCACTTTCCCACTAATCTTTGTGTCATCTGCAAATTTTGTTACACTACACTCTGTCCCCTCTTCCAGGTCATCTATGTATATTGTAAACAGTTATGGTCCCAGCACCAATCCCTGTGGCACACCACTAACCACCAATTTCCAATCCGAAAAGGACCCATTTATCCCGACTCTCTGCTTTCTGTTAGCCAGCCAATTCTCTATCCATGCTAATACATTTCCTCTGACTCCGCGTACCTTTATCTTCTGCAGTAACCTTTTGTGTGGCACCTTACCGAATGCCTTTTGGAAATCTAAATACACCACATCCATCGGTACACCTCCATCCACCATGCTCGTTATATCTTCAAAGAATTTCAGTAAATTAGTTAAACATGATTTCCCCTTCATGAATCCATATTGCATCTGCTTGATTGCACTATTCCTATCTAGATGTCCCGCTATTTCTTCCTTAATGATAGCTTCAAGCATTTTCCCCACTACAGATGTTAAACTAACCGCCCTATAGTTACCTGCCTTTTGTCTGCCCCCTTTTTTAAAACAGAGGCGTTACATTAGCTGCTTTCCAATCCGCTGGTACCTCCCCAGAGTCCAGAGAATTTTGGTAGATTATAACGAATGCATCTGGTATAACTTCCGCCATCTCTTTTAATACCCTGGGATGCATTTCATCAGGACCAGGGGACTTGTCTACCTTGAGTCCCATTAGCCTGTCCAGCACTACCCTCCTAGTGATAGTGATTATCTCAAGGTCCTCCCTTCCCACATTCCCGTGACCAGCAATTTTTGGCATGGTTTTTGTGTCTTCCACTGTGAAGACCGAAGCAAAATAATTGTTTAAGGTCTCAGCCATTTCCACATTTCCACATTTCCCATTATTAAATCCCCCTTCTCATCTTCTACGAGACCAACATTTACTTTAGTCACTCTTTTCCGTTTTATATATCGGTAAAAGCTTTTACTATCTGTTTTTATGTTTTGCGCAAGTTTACTTTCGTAATCTATCTTTCCTTTCTTTATTGCTTTCTTAGTCATTCTTTGCTGTCGTTTAAAATTTTCCCAATCTTCTAGTTTCCCACTAACCTTGGCCACCTTATATGTATTGGTTTTTAATTTGATACTCTCCTTTATTTCCTTGGTTATCCACGGCTGGTTATCTCTTCTCTTACCGCCCTTCTTTTTCACTGGAATATATTTTTGTTGAGCACTTTGAAAGAGCTCCTTAAAAGTCCTCCACTGTTCCTCAATTGTGCCACCGTTTAGTCTGTGTTTCCAGTCTACTTCAGCCAACTCTGCCCTCATCCCACTGTAGTCCCCTTTGTTTAAGCATAGTACGCTCGTTTGAGACACTACTTCCTCACCCTCAATCTGTATTACAAATTCAACCATACTGTGATCACTCATTCCGAGAGGATCTTTTACTAGGAGATTGTTTATTATTCCTGTCTCATTACACAGGACCAGATCTAAGATAGCTTGCTCCCTTGTAGGTTCTGCAACATACTGTTCTAAGAAACAAACCCGTATGCATTCTATGAATTCCTCCTCAAGGCTACCCCGTGCGATTTGATTTGACCAATCGTTATGTAGGTTAAAATCCCCCATGATTACTGCCGTTCCTTTTTCACATGCCTCCATTATTCCCTTGATTATTGTCCGCCCCACCGTGAAGTTATTATTTGGGGGCCTATAAACTACGCCCACCAGTGACATTTTCCCCTTACTATCTCTAATCTCCATCCACAATGATTCAACATTTTGTTCATTGGAGCCAATATCGTCTCACAACTGCCCTGATATCATCCTTTATTAACAGAGCTACCCCACCTCCTTTCCCTTCTTCTCTATCTTTCCGAATTGTCAGATACCCCTGTATGTTTAATTCCCAGTCTTGGCCACCCTGCAACCACAAAAATCTGTCTATCTCCACCTTAAATATATTCAATGACCCAGCCTCCACAGCTCTCTGGGGCAGAGAATTCCACAGATTCACCACCCTCCGAGAGAAGAAAAGAACGGGCAGGGAAGTGGAGCTGAGCCCATGATCAGATCAGCCATGATCGTATAAAATGGCGGAGCAGGCTCGAGGGGCCGTATGGCCTACTCCAGCTCCTATTGCTTATCTTCTCCTCATCTGTATCTTAAATGGACGACTCCTTATTCTGAGACTGTGCCCCCTAGTTCTAGATTCCCCCACCCATGGAAACATCCTCTCTGCATCTACCCTGTCGAGCCCTCTCACAATCTTATACGTTTCAATAAGATCACCTCTCATTCTTCTGAACTCCAATGAGTAGAGGCCCAACCTGCTCAACCTTTCCTCATGAGTCAACACCCTTCATCTCAGGAGTCAACCGAGTGAACCTTCTCTGAACTGCCTCCAATGCAAGTAATATCCTTCCGCAACGTGGTGGCCCCAACCTGCAAGAGATCGGCAGGGGCAGCGAGTGGCGGTGTACCACAGCAAGGTACAGCGCGAGCTGGAACAGGAGAGCGACGGCAGCGAAGTGTGACGTCATCAAGGTCCAGGTCGGTGCTTGGAGCGCGGGCAGGTACAGCAGGAGCGGCGAGGTCGGGGCGAAGGAGCGACGAGATTGTAGAGGGCCGTGATCGGGGCCCAGGGGAGACGAGAGTTCGGGCCCCAGAGGCAGCACGGGCCCGGCCCACACTGTGCGATATGTGTGCGCAATAAGTCCGTGCAAACCTTCTGCAAATCCCCTGGGAGGACAGGCGCACCAACGTTAGTGTCCTCGACCAGGCCAACATCCCCAACATTGAAGCACTGACCACACTCGATCAGCTCCGCTGGGCAGGCCACTTAGTCCGCATGCCACATACGAGACTCCCTAAGCAAATGCTTTATGCGGAGCTCCTTCACGGTAAACGAGCCAAAGGAGGGCAGCGGAAACGTTACAAGGACACCCTCAAAGCCTCCCTGGTAAAGTGCGACATCACCACTGACACCTGGGAGACCCTGGCCGCAGACCGCCCGAGGTGGAGAAAGTGCATCCGGGAGGGGCGCTGAGCTCTTCGAGTCTCAACGCAAAGAGCGTGAAGAGGCCAAGCGCAGGCAGCGGAAGGAGCGCGCGGCAAACCAGCCCCACCCTCCCCTTCCCTCGACGAATGTCTGTCCCACCTGTAACAGGGTCTGTGGCTCGCGTATCGGACTGTTCGGCCATCAAAGAACTCACTTTGGGAGTGGAAGCAAGTCTTCCTCGTTTCCGAGTGACTGCCTATGATGAGGTCCGTGCAGCAGAGCTGGTCTCGTCGTCCTGGTTAACCCTTGCCACTGGACCAAGACCTCGCTCTTTCAAGCCCGTGTGGTGGCTGGTGTACAACGGTCACCCCACGTTAAAACAATCCACACACAGGCATCTTCCGCCCTTCAGGATGTAGTTCGGGATCTGGAATATTCATCGAAACACCTGTGAACTCAATCCCTTTTTTGCCATGGAAGCAAGTCATCCTCGTTTCGAGGGACTGCCGATGGAGATGATCCCTCCATAAGTAAGGAAGCACCCTGGGATGTTTTGCTACATTGAAGGCGCCGTACGACCGCAAGTTGTTGATGTGCTGAGCTGAAGAGGGGGTGAGAGGAGGCCCGTGCGGAGCATAAACACCGGCACGGAGACATCTGTCCGAGCAGCCTGTGTCTGCTGTCGACGCCACGTGATTCTGTGCGCTGGTGGGGCAGAAGCTGTAAAGGTCGCAGATTGAATGCTGCAGGTTGACTGCCTGCTGAAAAGCAGCACTGTGCTTTGCTTAATTAGACGGCTTGTAGAGCTGGCAGTGTCACGGAGGTGGTGATCAATATCCCTTGAAGGGGAAGTGTCCTGTCAGATGAGAACACAGCGCGGCAGAAATTATTGCTCTGCCTAAATTGCTTTCAAACCCCTTTGCATTCCTGTGCCAAACCAGCACTTTGGACAGCAGTGTCTCCTCGGTCATTACTTCTCTCTTTCATTTTTATTTCGAAAGATTGATTGCCGAGAGTTTAAATGCAAGGCTTTGGAAAGGTTAACCGCTGAGTCTTTGCGATACCAGCGCAGGAACGGGCTTGGAGGCGTTTTTTAAAAACTGGAATCCGTTCAGCGGCAGCTGTGGAGCGAGAAACCAGAGCTAATGTTTCAGCTCATCAGAGCATAAAAATTAGGAGCAGGAGTCGGCCATTCGGCCCCTCGAGCCTGCTCCGCCATTCAATAAGAGCAAGGCTGATCTGAGCATGGACTCAACTCCACTTCCCCGCCCGCTCCCCATTACCCTTCACTCCCTTATTGTTCAAAACTCCCATCTATCTCCGGCTTGAATATATTCAGTGACCCAGCCTCCACAGCTCTCTGGGGCAGAGAATTGCGAAGATTCACGACCCTCTGCGAGAAGAAATTCCTCCTCATCTCCGCTTTAAATGGGCGACCCCTTATTCTGAGACTATGCCCCCTAGTTCTAGATTTCCCCCACGAGGGGAAACATCCTCCCTGCATCTACCCTGTCCAGCCCCCTCGGAATCTTATACACTTCAATAAGATCGCCTCTCATTCTTCTGAACTCCAATGAGTACAGGCCCAACCTGCTCAACCCTTCCTCATAAGACAAACCCCTCATCCCAGGAATCAACCGAGTGAACCAGGAGCAGCTAAACGTGGCAGCTTGGCTCGGTCAGTCGCACTCTGGCCTGAGTCACAGGCCACATGGCTTCGAGCTTGAGACCCGAGCCGATCCATCCAGCCTGACTTCCGATGCGAGTAAGGTTTTATCGAGGCAAATGGTGGGAGTGAACCCATAATTAAATGTTTTCAAATGTCCCTTGTTTGTGTTTCAGCTGCAGGAGTTGGTGTGTCACGTCATGATGGGGAACCTGGTTATGTTCCGAAAGGATTCTGTTCTCAACATCCTGAGTAAGTCTCTCTCCTTTATCCTGCCCTCCGCCACCCTTTTTGTTTTTTGTGGAAACGTTTCACTGAGTGTGCAGGAGCAGCTAAACGTGGCAGCTTGGCTCGGTCAGTCGCTCTCTGGCCTGAGTCACAGGCCACATGGCTTCGAGCTTGAGACCCGAGTCGATCCATCCAGCCTGACTTCCGACACTGCTGCAGGACTGAGGGAACGCAGCAGTGTCCAGAGAGAAGTACCCTCCATTGGATGAGGCGTTTATTATTATTTAAATGGAGAAAAGTTGCAAAGGCCGCAGTACAGCGGGACCTGGGGGTATTTGCGCGTGAAACACAAAAGGTTAGTATGCAGGTACAGCAAGTGATCAGGAAGGCCAATGGAATCTTGGCCTTTGTTGCAAAGGGGAAGGAGTATAAAAGCAGGGAAGTCTTGCTACAGTTATACAGGGTATTGGTGAGGCCACACCTGGAGTACTGCGTGCAGTTTTGGTTTCCATATTTACGAGAGGCAGTTCAGAGAAGGTTCACTCGGTTGATTCCGGGGTTGAGGGGGTTGACTTATGAGGAAAGGTTGAGCAGGTTGGGCCTCTACTCATTGGAGTTCAGAAGAATGAGAGGTGATCTTATCGAAACGTATAAGATTATGAGGGGGCTCGACAAGGTGGATGCAGAGAGGATGTTTCCACTGATGGGGGAGACTAGACCTAGGGGGCGTGGTCTTAGAATAAGGGGCCGCCCATTAAAACTGAGATGAGGAGGAATTTCTTCTCTCAGAGGGTTGTAAATCTGTGGAATTCGCTGCCTCAGAGAGCTGTGGAAGCCGGGACATTGAATAAATTTAAGGCAGAAATAGACAGTTTCTTAACCGATAAGGGAATAAGGGGGCGGGCAGGGAAGTGGAGCTGAGTCCATGGTCAGATCAGCCATGATCGTATTGAATGGCGGAGCAGGCTCGAGGGGCCGTATGGCTGACTCCTGCTCCTATTTCTTATGTTTAACCGTGGCCCTGTCTGCCTGCCCCAGCAGTTCAGTTGAACGACCCTATGACGCGATTGGAAGGAAGAGCGTCACAACTGGGAGCAGGACTGGGCCATTTGGCCTCTCGAACCCGCTTGTGTTTCAGCTGCAGAGGTTTTGATGTGTCGCGTAACAATGAAGTTCTCCCCCCCCCCCCCCACCCGGTGTCCTACACAATATTTATCCCTCAACCAACATCGCTAAACCATCTCATTGCTGTTTGTGGGAAATTGCTGTGCGTAAATTGGTGTGTGCCATCGTCGTTTTATTTTTTAAAATTTGTTCCTGGGATGTGGGCGTCGCTGGCAAAGCCGGCATTTATTGCCCGTCCCTAATTGCCCCTTGAGAAGGTGGTGGTGAGCCGCCTTCTTGAACCGCTGCAGTCCGTGTGGTGAAGGTGCTCCCACAGTGCTGTTAGGGAGGGAGTTCCAGGATTGTGACCCAGCGACGATGAAGGAACGGCCGATATATTTCCAAGTGGGGATGGTGTGTGACTGGGAGGGGAACGTGGAGGTGGTGGTGTTCCCATGCGCCTGCTGCCCTCGTCCTTCTAGGCGGTAGAGGTCGCGGGTTTGGGAGGTGATTCCCTGATTCCCATCGCTCCGCCATCGGCGGCCATGCCTTCAGCTGTCCGGGGCCCCAAGCTCTGGAATTCTGTCCCTCAACCTCTCCGCTTCTCTCTCGTCATTTCATCAAAGGCAGTCCCTCGGAATCGAGGAAGTCTTGCATCCACTCTTAAAATGAGTCCTTAAGTTGCTGAACAGTCCAATACGAGAACCACAGTCCCTGTCACAGGTGGGACAGACAGTGGTTGAGGGAAGGGGAGGGTGGGACTGGTTTGCCGCACGCTCCTTCCGCTGCCTGCGCTTGGTTTCTGCACGCTCTCGGCGACAAGACTCGAGATGCTCAGTGCCCCTCCCGGATGCACATTTCTCCACTTAGGGCGGACTGGTCTTTGGGCCAGGGACTCCCAGGTGTCGGTGGGGATGTTGCACTTTATCAGGGAGGCTTTGAGGGTGGTCCTTGTAACGTTTCCTCTGCCCACCTTTGGCTCGTTTGCCGTGAAGGAGTTCCGAGTAGAGCGCTTGCTTTGGGAGTCTCTTGTCGGGGGGCATGCGGACAATGTGGCCCTGCCCAGCGGAGCTGATCGAGTGTGGTCAGTGCTTCGATGTTCCTCCTTTAAGGCGCTCCTCAATATCTATCTCTTTGACCAAGCTTTTGGTCGCCTGTGGAAAGTATCTCCTGAAGTGGCTTAATGTCACAGTTTGTCTGATATATGCTCCTGTGAAAAGCACCTTGGGACGTTCCACTACATTTAAAGGCAAGTTTTTTTGGGGTTGTGACAGAGAGAGAGAGATTGAAGCCGGGAGGACCAGGCAGCAAGCGGATTTCGTATTCTGCCCAGGAGTGCGAGGGAGAGCTGACCCCGATTATGGAAACCAGATTCCAGTCACGTCATCACGATTTCCACGCCAAAGAAATTAAAGGTTCTTCTATTATCTCGCATCCCCCACAGGAAATTATCTCCTCCTGCTGAGATAGGTGTGAAGCTGACTGGTCTTTGGTTCAATGTTCGGCTGATTGATGCGCTCCTTTCAAACAACAATAGTGACGGCTGGGCAGTTGTGATAACATCCAGACACTTGCTTTCATTGCTGCTGATGGGCACTCCTGAAAATCAGCTATCTCTGCATCGCTCAGGGTTATTGAGGCAGAGCTGATCCAATCTGCAAGTTACAAGTCCCCCTCTCTCTCACTTGGTCTCTTTCTCTCGCTCTGTCACTGTGTCTGCGTGACAACTGACATCTCTCTCTCTCATGCTTTCCCATTCTCTCTCCCTTTGTCTCTGTCGCTGTCACTCTGACGGATGGGGGTGATGTTGTAGGGGCTGGAGGAGGTTACAGAGATGGGGAGGGTGTAGGGGGTTACAGAGATAGGGAGGGGTGTAGGGGCTGAATGGGCCCTCCTGTTCCTGTGTAACAGGCTCGATGGGGCTGAATGGGCCTCCTCCTGTTCCTGTGTAACAGGCTCGAGGGGCTGAATGGGCCTCCTGTTCCTGTGTAACAGGCTCGAGGGGCTGAATGGGCCTCCTCCTGTTCCTGTGTAACAGGCTCGAGGGGCTGAATGGGCCTCCTCCTGTTCCTGTGTAACAGGCTCGAGGGGCTGAATGGGCCTCCTCCTGTTCCTGTGTAACAAGCTCGAGGGGCTGAATGGGCCTCCTCCTGTTCCTGTGTAACAGGCTCGATGGGCTGAATTGGCCTCCTCCTGTTCCTGTGTAACAGGCTCAAGGGGCTGAATGGGCCTCCTCCTGTTCCTGTGTAACAGGCTCGAGGGGCTGAATGGGCCTCCTCCTGTTCCTGTGTAACAGGCTCGAGGGGCTGAATGGGCCTCCTCCTGTTCCTGTGTAACAGGCTCGAGGGACTGAATGGGCCTCCTCCTGTTCCTGTGTAACAGGCTCGAGGGACTGAATTGGCCTCCTGTTCCTGTGTAACAGGCTCGAGGGGCTGAATGGGCCTCCTCCTGTTCCTGTGTAACAGGCTCGAGGGGCTGAATGGGCCTCCTCCTGTTCCTGTGTAACAGGCTCGAGGGGCTGAATGGGCCTCCTCCTGTTCCTGTGCAACAGGCTCGAGGGACTGATTGAAGGCAAATCGAAAGATGAGGTGCTGTTCCTCAAACTTCCGTTGAGTTTCACGAAGTATTTCGGAGTGTGGTCACTGTTGTATTGTGGGAAACGGGGCAGCTCAATTTGCGCACAGCAAGCTCCCACACACAGCGATGTGATAATGACCCGGATCATGTGTTTTAGTGATGTTGGTTGAGGGATAAATATTGGCCCCAGGACACCGGGGAGAACTCCCCCTGCTCTTCTTCCAATAGTGGCCCCGGGATCCACCTGCTAGGGCTCTTCCTGTTGCTAGTCATAAACAGGGCTGCTGTGTTTCCATTCGGTGAAACTTCGATCTTCTTTCGAGAATCTGGTGATATGTGCTCTGTCGATGGCATCACATAATTGTGTCTGTACTTCTGGGGAAACTGCAAATTGTTGGCGTTGATTATGAACACCTCACGAGGACGTTGGAGACTCGAGTAATGTTCTCCCCCAGCACCTTCTGTTGAGGGGTTTTGTATCGCGCAGCACAGATGTGTTAATCGTGTCTGGCTGTCACAAGTCGCAGCGCTCGGAGAAGTCACCCGATTTAATTTGAATGGAGCTGGAGTTAGCTGGAGCGTAACGGCCTGTCTGACGTTGCATTAAGTCTGAGAGAAACTGTCTGTACTCCGATTCAGAAAAAGCATGGGATATTTTAACCAGTGTGAGCCACTTGACCACCTAAGTGCTGCAGTACAGCGGGACCTGGGGGTCCTTGTGCATGAAACACAAAAAGTTAGCACACAGATACAGCAAGTGAACAGGAAGGCCAATGGAATGTTGGCCTTTATTGCAAAGGGGGATGGAGTATAAAAGCAGGGAAGTCCTGCTACAACAGTACAGGGTATTGGTGAGGCCACACCTGGAGTACTGCGTGCAGTTTTGGTCTCCGTATTTAAGGAGGGATATACTTGCATTGGAGGCTGTTCAGAGAAGGTTCACTCGGTTGATTCCAGAGATGAGGGGGCTGTCTTATGAGGAAAAGTTGAGCAGGTTGGGCCTCTACTCATTGGAGTTTAGAAGAATGAGAGGCGATCTTACTGAAACGTATAAGATTCTGAGGGGGCTGGACAGAGTAGATGCAGAGAGGATGTTTCCCCTCGTGGGGGAATCGAGAACTAGGGGGCACATAGTCTCAGAATAAGGAGTCGCCCATTTAAGACGGAGATGAGGAGGAATTTCTTCTGAGGGTGGTGAATCTGTGGAATTCTCTGCCCCAGGGAGCTGTGGAGGCTGGGTCATTGAATATATTTAAGGTGGAGATAGACAGATTTTTGAATGATAAGGGAGTCGAGGGTTATGGGGAGCGGGCGGGGAAGTAGAGCTGAGTCCAGGATCAGATCAGCCATGATATTGAATGGCGGAGCAGGCTCGAGGGGCCGAATGGCCGACTCCTGCTCCTAGTTCTTGTGTTTCCAGTTGACCAGTTTGGAGGTCAGCGAAGGGTGTTGCAGGGAAGTGGTAGAATGAAATACCTTGGCCGGGAAATTACGAGACGTTAAAAACCAAGGGCCCCGTCTGCCCTCTTGGTTGGGCGTAAAAGACCCCACAGCCACTATTGGCAGAAGAGCAGTGGTGTTCTCCCCAGTGTCCTGGCCCGATATTTATACCCCAGCCAACATTAATGACCTGGGTCATTATCACATTGCTGTGTGTGGGAGCTTGCTGTGCGCAAATTGGCTGCTGCGTTTCCCACATTACAACAGTGACCGCACTCCAAATAAATGTTAATTGGCTGTAAAGCGCTTTTGGACGTCCTGAGGATCATGAAAGGTGCTATAAAGATGCAAGCTCTTTTGGTTTTGAATGTGTAAACGCTGAGGAACGCGACAAATTCATGGGATCACTTGTTGTGAATCGTAGATTCTTGCTGATTGTGACCATATCGATAGCAAGGGAAAGAGACCCAGCAGAGTTATTGCAGCGCCGAGCTGCAGGGTTTTAATCCAGCTCTATAATTTCCTGGGAAGCACACAGTCAGAGGGTAAGAAAGAGAGAATGAGCAGTCATGTCGGGTGTTAATCACTCTCTGAATAACAGCTCTCTCGGGCCGGCGACCTCGTTTCATTTCACCAACTTCTTCCTGAGCCTGACAGTGTCCCAGGAGAGGCGCACAGTTAAGGAGCCCGAGCTAGCCGCACGGACCTCCCTGTCTGGGTACGGTGCCTTTAATTTGATGGAGCTCCGCTGAGTGCTGAAATGGGTTACTGTCTGATTGATGTGACACCCGTCCTTACCTCCTCTCCCCGTCTCTCATCCATCTCCGTCACCGCCCTCCTCTCGTGTGTGTGTCCTGTGAGTGTGTGTGTGTCCTGTGAGTGTGTGTGTGTCCTGTGAGTGTGTGTGTGTCCTGTGAGTGTGTGTGTGTCCTGTGAGTGTGTGTGTCCTGTGAGTGTGTGTGTGTCCTGTGAGTGTGTGTGTGTCCTGTGAGTGTGTGTGTGTCCTGTGAGTGTGTGTGTGTCCTGTGAGTGTGTGTGTGTCCTGTGAGTGTGTGTGTCCTGTGAGTGTGTGTGTGTCCTGTGAGTGTGTGTGTGTCCTGTGAGTGTGTGTGTGTCCTGTGAGTGTGTGTGTGTCCTGTGAGTGTGTGTGTGTCCTGTGAGTGTGTGTGTGTGTGTCCTGTGAGTGTGTGTGTGTCCGTCCTCCGAGTGTGTGTGTCCTTTGAGTGTGTGTGTGTGTGTCCGTCCTCCGTGTGTCCTCTGTGTGTGTGTGTGTGTGTGTGTGTGTGTGTGTGTGTGTGTGTGTGTCCTTTGTGTGTCCGTCCTTCGTGTGTGTGTGTGTCCGTCCTTCGTGTGTGTGTGTGTCCTTCCTTCGAGTGTGTGTGTGTCCTTCGAGTGTGTGTGTGTCCTT
This sequence comes from Pristiophorus japonicus, assembly GCF_044704955.1. Classification (NCBI taxonomy): domain Eukaryota; kingdom Metazoa; phylum Chordata; class Chondrichthyes; family Pristiophoridae; genus Pristiophorus; species Pristiophorus japonicus. Next base: position 3,723,404 of record NC_092006.1, read on the forward strand.
CGAGTGCGTGTGTGTCCTCCGTGTGCGTGTGTGTCCTCCGTGTGCGTGTGTGTCCTCCGTGTGCGTGTGTGTCCTCCGTGTGTGTGTGTCCCCTTTGTGTGTGTGTGTGTGTCCTTTGTGTGTGTGCGTGCGTGTCCTTTGTGTGCGTGCGTGTCCTTTGTGTGTGTGCGTGTCCTGTGTGTGTGTCCTTCGTGTGTGTGCACGCGCGCGTGTCTCTCTCCCTCGTGTGTGTGTCTCCCTCGTGTGTGTGTGTGTGTGTGTGTGTGTGTGTCTCCCTCGTGTGTGTGTGTCTCTCCCTCGTGTGTGTGTGTGTCTCTCCCTCGTGTGTGTGTGTGTCTCTCCCTCGTGTGTGTGTGTGGTGTGTGTGTCTCCCTCGTGTGTGTGTGTCTCTCCTCTCCCTCGTGTGTGTGTGTGTCTCTCCTCTCCCTCGTGTGTGTGTGTCTCTCCTCTCCCTCGTGTGTGTGTGTGTCTCCTCTCCCTCGTGTGTGTGTGTCTCTCCCTCGTGTGTGTGTGTGTCTCTCCCTCGTGTGTGTGTGTGTCTCTCCCTCGTGTGTGTGTGTGTGTCTCTCCCTCGTGTGTGTGTGTGTCTCTCCCTCGTGTGTGTGTGTCTCTCCTCTCCCTCGTGTGTGTGTGTGTCTCTCCTCTCCCTCGTGTGTGTGTGTGTGTCTCTCCTCTCCCTCGTGTGTGTGTCTCTCCCTCGTGTGTGTGTCTCTCCTCTCCCTCGTGTGTGTGTCTCTCCTCTCCCTCGTGTGTGTGTGTGTGTCTCTCCTCTCCCTCGTGTGTGTGTGTGTGTCTCTCCTCTCCCTCGTGTGTGTGTGTGTGTCTCTCCTCTCCCTCGTGTGTGTGTGTGTGTCTCTCCTCTCCCTCGTGTGTGTGTGTGTGTCTCGTCTCTCCCTCGTGTGTGTGTGTCTCTCCTCTCCCTCGTGTGTGTGTGTGTCTCTCCTCTCCCTCGTGTGTGTGTGTCTCTCCCTCGTGTGTGTGTCTCTCCCTCGTGTGTGTGTCTCCCTCGTGTGTGTGTGTCTCTCCTCTCCCTCGTGTGTGTGTGTCTCTCCTCTCCCTCGTGTGTGTGTGTGTGTGTGTCTCTCCCTCGTGTGTGTGTGTGTCTCTCCTCTCCCTCGTGTGTGTGTGTGTGTGTCTCTCCCTCGTGTGTGTGTGTCTCTCCTCTCCCTCGTGTGTGTGTGTGTGTGTCCCTCCCCCCCCCCCCCCACCTCTCCTTCCCCTCACCAGTCGAGCTGTCGTGTTGTTCACATTGCCTGTTCAGGACGGGGCGTGGACTTGTTGCCGGTTCAGTGTCGACGGCGGGTTTGATGCCGCCGTTTAAAGCTGTCTTCCTCCAAGACCGTGCCGGGAGGGGGGGCGCTCCCAGGGTCCATGTGGCAGTCAGCATCCTGAGTGATGGCTGTCAGCGAATGAGTTACAGACTGGGATTTAATCAAGGCCGTCGGGGAGCCCATAAACCAGCCAGAGCCCCAGCTCACGGGGCATTGTGCTTTTCATCCGCTGCACTCCACTCAATCGTAGCCCGTCCACTTGCTATTTATAGTCTCTCATATAATTCATGCCGGGGCTCAGTAAAATTAACAAAAACACAATGCCCAATACTGACGGTTGGAGACACGGGGCGGCCGGTAATCGAGGGGCTGTGTGTGGCAAACCCATCCTCTACCTCCTAAAGCCCTCGCAACAGCTGCATGAGGATTTGTATATGAAGGGGGGGGGGGGAGGGGGAAGAGAGAGAGGGGGAGAGAGAGAGAAAGAGAAGGGAGGGGGGAGAGAGAGAGGGGGGGAGAAGGGAGAGAGAGGGGGGAGAAGGGAGAGAGAGGGTAGGGAGGGGGGAGAGAGAGGGTAGGGAGGGGGGAGAGGGAAGGGAGGGGGAGAGAGAGAGAGAGGGAAGGGAGGGGGAGGGGGGGAGAGGGAAGGGAGGGGGGGAGAGGGAAGGGAGGGGGGAGAGAGGAGTGAGGGGAGAGGGAGGGGGGGGAGAGAGAGAGGGAAGGGAGGGGGGAGAGGAGAGGGAAGGGAGGGGGGAGAGAGAGAGAGGGAAGGGAGGGGGGGAGAGAGAGAGAGAGGGAAGGGAGGGGGGAGAGAGAGGAAGGGAGGGGGGGAGAGAGAGAGGGAAGGGGGGGAGAGAGAGAAGGGAGGGGGGAGAGAGAGAGGAAGGGAGGGGGGGAGAGAGAGAGAAGGGAGGGGGGAGAGAGAGAGGGAAGGGGGGGAGAGAGAGAGGGAAGGGGGGGAGAGAGAGAGGGAAGGGGGGGAGAGAGAGAGGGAAGGGAGGGGAGAGAGAGAGAAGGGAAGGGGGAGAGAGAGAGGGAGGGGAAGGGGGAGGGGGAGAGAGAGGGAAGGGAGGGGGGGAGAGAGAGAGGGAAGGGAGGGGGAGAGGGAGAGGAAGGGAGGGGGGAGAGAGAGAGGGAAGGGAAGGGGGGGAGAGAGAGAGGGAAGGGAGGGGGGGAGAGGGAGGAGGGGGAGGGAGGGGGTGGGAGGAGGGGAAGGGGGAGAGAGAGAGGAGGAAGGGAGGGTGGTAGAGGGAGGGGAGGGGGGGGTGTGGTGTGTGTTTGAGGGGGTTGTTTGTGGGTGTTTTGGTTGGTGGTTTGGAGTTTGGATGAGGTGTGAGGGAGGGTTGTTTGTGTGTG
>NC_092006.1:3726230-3893635 GCF_044704955.1 Pristiophorus japonicus
CCCGCTGACCCCTCCCCTCCCCCACTGTTGACCCCTTCCTTCCCCCCCCCCGCTGACCCTCCTCTCCCCTCCCCCCCGCTGACCCCTCCTCTCCCCTCCCCCCCCGCTGACCCCTCCCCTTCCCCCCCGCTGACCCCTCCTCTCCCCTCCCCCCCGCTGACCCCTCCCCTTCCCCCCCCGCTGACCCCTCCTCTCCCCTCCCCCCGCCTGACCCCTCCTCTCCCCTCCCCCCCCGCTGACCCCTCCCCTTCCCCCCGCTGACCCCTCCTCTCCCCCTCCCCCCCGCTGACCCCTCCTCTCCCTCCCCCCCGCTGACCCCTCCCCTCCCCCCGCTGACCCCTCCCCTCCCCTCCTGACCCCTCCCCCCACCCGCTGACCCCTCCCCCCCCGCTGACCCCTCCCCTCCCCCCCGCTGACCCCTCCCCTCCCCCCTGCTGACCCCTCCCCCCACCCGCTGACCCCTCCCCCCCGCTGACCCCTCCCCTCCCCCCCGCTGACCTCCTCCCCCCCCGCTGACCCCTCCCCTCCCCCCCGCTGACCCCTCCCCTCCCCTCCTGACCCCTCCCCCCACCCGCTGACCCCTCCCCCCCCGCTGACCCCTCCTCCCCTCCCCCCGCTGACCCCTCCCCTCCCTCCCCCTGCTGACCCCTCCCCTCACCCCCTGCTGACCCCTCCCCTCCCCCACTGTTGACCCTTCCTTCCCCCCCCCCCCCCCCAGCTGACCCTCCTCCCTGCCCTGAGGAGAGACCTAGTGTAACACAGAATTAACACTGGAATTGCAGCACAGCGGGTCCATGCAGATATTTCTGAGCCCTTCTCCCCCGTGTGTTTATCCAGCCTTCCCTTAAATGCATCCACACTATTCGCCTCAACCCCTCCCTGTGGCAGCGAGTTCCACATTCTCACCTCTCTCTCTCGGTAATGAAGTTTCTCCTGAACTCCCCGATGAACATGAACCCACAACCTTCTGACTCCGAGGCGAGAATGCTACCCAGAGGCACAGCTGATGAGGAAAGACCAGGCGTTCAGACATTTAGAAAATCATAAGTCAGTCGGGCAGAGTCGGCATGGATTTATGAAAGGGAAACCATGATTGACAAATTTGCTGGAGTTCTTTGAGGATGTTACGAGCAGAGTGGATAAAGGGGAACCAGTGGATGTGGTGTATTTGGATTTCCAGAAGGCATTCGATAAGGTGCCACACAAAAGGCACAAGATAAAACCTCACTGGGTTGGGGGTAATATATTAGCATGGATAAAGGATTGGCTAACTAACAGAGAACAGAGAGTCGGATAAATGGTTCATTCTCTGGTTGGCAATCAGTACTAGTGGGTGTCGCAGGGATCAGTGCTGGGACCTCAACTATTTACAATTTATATTAATGACTTGGATGAAGTATAACGTAGCCAAATTTGCTGATGATACAAAGATGCGTGGGAAAGCAACGTGTGAGGAGGACACAAAGAATCTGCAAAAGGACATAGACAGGTTAAGTGAGTGGGCAAAAATGTGGCAGATGGACTATAATGTGGGAAAATGTGAGGTTATCCACTTTGGTAGGAAAAATAAAAAAGCTAATTATTAAATGAGGAGCGATTACAAAGTGCAGCGGGACCTGGGGGGTTTCTTGTGCATGAAACACAAAAGGTTAGTATGCAGGTACAGCAAGTGATCAGGAAGACCAATGGAATGTTGGCCTTTATTGCAAATTGGGATGGAGTATAAAAGCAGGAAGTCCTGCTGCAACTGTACAGGGTATTGGTGAGGCCACACCTGGAGTACTGCGTGCAGTTTTGGTCTCCGTATTTAAGGGAGGGATATACTTGCATTGGAGGCTGTTCAGAGAAGGTTCAATCGGCTGATTCCTGAGATGAAGGGATTGTCTTATGAGGAAAGGTTGAGCAAGTTGGGCCTCTACTCATTGGAGTTTAGAAGAATGAGAGGTGATCTTATTGAAACAAAATTCTGAGGGGGCTCGACAGGGTAGATGGGGGAATCTGGAACTAGGGGGCATAGTTTCAGAATAAGGGGTCACCCTTTTAAGACGGAGATGAGGAGGAATTTCTTCTCTGAGGGTGGTGAATCTTTGGAATTCTCTGCCCCAGAGAGCTGTGGAGGCTGGGTCATTGAATATATTTAAGGTGGAGATAGACAGATTTTTGAACGATAAGCGAGTGAAGGGTTATGGGGAGCGGGCGGGGAAGTGGAGCTGAGTCCAGGATCAGATCAGCCGCGATCTTATTAAATGGCGGAGCAGGCTCGAGGGGCCGAATGGCCGACTCCTGCTCCTATTTGTTACAGAAATTTACAGGGCAGAAGGAGAGCATTTCGGCCCATCGTGTCCACGCCGGCCGACAAAGAGCCACAAGGCCCTCGGTCAGCAGCCCTGAAGGTTACATATAAACCTATGAACAATGGCGGACAGGTAACGAGCACCCGGCCCAACCAGTCCGCCTCACACAACTGCGACGGTCCTGATACTGAAACATTCAACACTCCACCCCAACCAGAGCCATATCAAGATGTTCTTATGGGAGGAGGCTCAAGTGGAGTTTAAAAGCCGGCATGGACTGGTTGGGCTGAACGGCCTGTTTCTGTGCCGTATGTCCTGTGTAATCCTGTGTGCCGTCTATCTTCATCATCATAGGCAGTCCCTCGAAGCGAGGATGACTTGCTTCCACGCCAAATAAGGATGAAGGAGCTAATATTCCAGATCCCGAACTACGTCCTGAAGGGTGGAAGATGCCTGTGGGTGGGTTTATTTAACGTGGGGTGACCGTTGCACACCAGCCACCACACGGGGCTTGACAGAGCGAGGTCTTGATCCAGGGGCAAGGGTTAACCAGGACGACTGGAGACCTGCTCTGCTGCACGGACCCAGTGCGCCCACATATCGCACAGTGTGGGCTGGGCCCGTGCTGCCCCTGGGCCCTGGCCCCCCCCCCCCCCCCCCCCCCGATCACGTGCCTCTACAATCTCTTGCCGCTCCTGCTGTACCTGCCCACGCTCCAATCACCGACCTGGACCTTGATGACATCACTCTTCGCTGCTGTCGCCCTCCTGCACCAGCTCGCGCTGCCCTCCCTGGAGTGCTGCACCTCCACACTGCCGCGGAGAGGAGGTGCGGCAGCCCCCGTCTATAAAGGAATGGTGCAGCGATCATTGGTCGCGGTTGGAGAGGGAGCGGGGGGGGGGGGGGTGGTGAAGTGGGACCCCCGATAGTGCGTTGTGTTTTTTTTGTGTGTTGCGCGCGAGGATCGGGAACAGACTTGACTCCGTGTCGCCTCTTGTTGCCCCGCAGGAAGAGGAGGACACCAAACCCAAGCCGAAACGGAAAAGGAAAGGCTCATCTGCGGTTGGCTCCGACAGCGATTGAGCGCGCGCGCACGCGCGGGGCTGCCTTCGAGAGAGAGAGACGGAGAGAGACACACACACACACACAGCGGAGAGAGAGAGAGAGAGACGAGAGAGAAAAGCACGCCCACGGCCCGTGCTGGCGGTTCCACGACTCTACCCTCGCTCGCAGGAGTTCGTAACAAACCATCGCGAACGCACGCGCGCAAGACGGCGGCTGTTCCGCGCTGCCCCCGCGTCCCGGAGACCGAGTGTGGGAGGGGGAAGAGAGAGAGAGAGAGCGCGCGAGCGAGCGGGCGGGCTCAGTGATGCAGAGACTGAGCGCAGCTGCAGCGGCGCCACCATTGCGCACGTACGCGAGCTCGCGGGTCCGTCCGCCCCGAGGATTTCATTCGGAGAGAGCGAGAGAAAAACACGAGACAATTTAATCAGGAAAACATGAACTTGCGACGAAAAAAACAAACAGCCTTTCTCATTTGTGCAAGGGACTGTCTGGATTCTTAAATGTCACGTAGAGTTTTTAAAAAGGGTTTATATTGGAAGCATCCTATTTTCTTAAAAAAAAAAAGTTGTAAATAAATAAACTACGTCTTATAATTTTGCTTTTCGGCGGAGGGGAGTTAGGTGCCAGCGTTCTTTTGCACGGTTTCTGGGAGGCTCGAGGGGCCGAATGGCCTTACTCCTGCTTCTGTTGTGTGCTTGTGTTCGAATGTGTTCAGCTCCCCGCGCACAGTTAAGAATGGCGGAGCAAGAGCCGGTCCCTCGAGCCTGCTCCGCCATTCAATACGATCTCAGCTGATCTTCAACCTCAGCTCCACTTTCCCGCCCGATCGCCGTTCCTCTGGAGTACAAAAATCTATCGATCTCGGCCTTGAATACACTCAACGGCTGAGCCTCCACAGCCCTCTGGGGCAGAGAATCCCAGAGATTCACCACCCTCTGAGTGAAGAAATTCCTCCTCAGCTCAGTCCTCAATGGCGGACCCCTTATCCTGAGACTGTGTGACCCCCTGGTTCTAGACTCCCCAGCCCCGGGGGGGAAACATCCTCCCTGCATCTACCCTGTCAGGCCCCCTCAGAATCTTACATGTTTCAATGAGATCGCCTCCCATTCTTCTAAACTCTAGGGTTATTAGAATCACAGAAATCTACAGCACGGAAGGAGGCCATTCCGGCCCATCGTGTCCGCGCCGGCCGACCAAGAGCCACCCGGCCTAATCCCACTTTCCCGCTCTCGGTCCGTCGCCCTGTAGGTTACGGCACTTCAGGTGCATGTCCAGGTACTTTTTAAATGGGGTGAGGGTTTCTGCCTCTACCACCCTTTCAGGCAGTGAGTTCCGCCCCAGACCCCCACCACCCTCTGGGTGAAAACGCTTCCCCTCTAAACCCCCAACCAACTATTTTAAATCTCTGGCCCCCTGGTTGTTGACCCCTCTGCCAAGGGAAACGGGTCCGTCCTATCCACTCTATCCAGGCCCCTCATCATTTTATGCACCTCAATCCGGTCTCCCCTCAACCTCCTCTGTTCCAAAGAAAACAAACCCAACCTTTCCTCGTAGCCAAAGTTCTCCAGTCCTGGCAACGCAGCAGGTTCTGGAGTTCCCAGCGGCCACACCCACTGCCTGCTGAGCTCGGGGCAACGATTGGGACTCGGAGTATCGACCCTGAGGTTAGCGGAGAGCGACAGTCCCCGATGACAAGTCTGTGATGCTGCTTCTCCCCCCCACCCCACCCCACCCCCCGGCCTTCTCGCCATCAACGGATATCTTCTCAATGTTCGCTGCCGAGTCAAATGCGTCACGAATGGCTACTGGGGACCCATTTCATGTGGGACGCTTACCCCAGCCAGAGACTGACTGATGAATGTGATGGGCAAGGAGGAGAAGCGGGAATATTTTTAACAAACACATTTTTAAATAATTCTGTACCATTGTATGGTGTTTAACTGCTCAACCGTGTGAGAGAGCAGGACTAACATCAGTAGAGATACAGTCACTGACACAGGGCGCTGGGGCAGAGGGGTTACTGAGTGACCGACAGGAGGGGTGATCAGCCAGGGTTCCTGCTCCTGATCACTGCCCAGTGACCCCTGGGTTAGAGAGAGGGGGAAATCAGCCAGGGTTCCTGCTCCTGATCACTGCCCAGTGACCCCTGGGTTAGAGAGAGGAGGAAATCAGCCAGTGTTCCTGCTCCTGATCACTGCCCAGTGACCCCGGGGTTAGAGAGAGGGGAAATCAGCCAGGGTTCCTGCTCCTGATCACTGTCCAATGACCCCTGGGTTAGAGAGAGAGGGGAAATCAGCCAGGGTTCCTGCTCCTGATCACTGCCCAGTGACTCCTGGGTTAGTGAGAGGGGAAATCAGCCAGGGTTCCTGCTCCTGATCACTGCCCAGTGACTCCTGGGTGAGAGAGAGGAGGAAATCAGCCAGAGTTCCTGCTCCTGATCACTGCTCAGTGACCCCTGTGTGGATGGTGAGTGGGATCCATATCCAGTATTCTGCTAACACTCTCCGTCTAGGCTCCTCCACGGCATAACGACTAACCCTTCGGGCAAGAAACGTGAGCGAGAGCTTCCGCCTTGAAAGGACAGCACTCGACACACAGGTAGGACATTATTGGTGATGAGACAGCGGTAAGTGTAAGCACGAAAGGCTTGCATTTCTGTAGCGCCTTTCACAACCTTGGGACGTCCCAAAGCGCTTTACAACCAATGAAGCAGTTTTTTGAAGTGTCGTCGCTGTTGTAAAATACTCGGTTTAATGTCTTGTCCGAAAGACGGTCCCTCCGACAGTGCGGAGGTGCAGTACTGGTGGGTACAGGCCTGTCACTGTATAACACTGGGTACAGTACTGGTGGGTACAGGCCTGTCACTGTATAACACTGGGTACAGTACTGGTGGGTACAGGTCTGTCACTGTATAACACTGGGGTACAGTACTGGTGGGTACAGGTCTGTCACTGTATAACACTGCGGTACAGTACTGGTGGGTACAGGTCTGTCACTGTATAACACTGGGGTACAGTACTGGTGGGTACAGGTCTGTCACTGTATAACACTGGGGTACAGTACTGGTGGGTACAGGTCTGTCACTGTATAACACTGGGGTGCAGTACTGGTGGGTACAGGTCTGTCACTGTATAACACTGGGGTACAGTACTGGTGGGTACAGGTCTGTCACTGTATAACACTGGGGTACAGTACTGGTGGGTACAGGTCTGTCACTATAACACTGGGGTACAGTACTGGTGGGTACAGGTCTGTCACTGTATAACACTGGGGTACAGTACTGGTGGGTACAGGTCTGTCACTGTATAACACGGGGGTACAGTACTGGTGGGTACAGGTCTGTCACTATAACACTGGGGTACAGTACTGGTGGGTACAGCTATGTCACTGTATAATACTGGGGTACAGTACTGGTGGGTACAGGTCTGTCACTGTATAACACGGGTACAGTACCGGTGGGTACAGGTCTGTCACTATAACTGGGGTACAGTACCGGTGGGTACAGGTCTGTCACTGTATAACTGGGGTACAGTACCGGTGGGTACAGGTCTGTCACTGTATAACACTGGGGTACAGTACTGGTGGGTACAGGTCTGTCACTGTATAACACTGGGGTACAGTACTGGTGGGTACAGGTCTGTCACTGTATAACACTGGGGTACAGTACTGGTGGGTACAGGTCTGTCACTGTATAACACTGGGGTACAGTACTGGTGGGTACAGGTCTGCCACTGTATAACACTGGGGTACAGTACTGGTGGGTACAGGTCTGCCACTGTATAACACTGGGGTACAGTACTGGTGGGTACAGGTCTGTCACTGTATAACACTGGGGTACAGTACTGGTGGGTACAGGTCTGTCACTGTATAACACTGGGGTACAGTACTGGTGGGTACAGGTCTGTCACTATATAACACTGGGGTACAGTACTGGTGGGCACAGGTCTGTCACTGTATAACACTGGGGTACAGTACTGGTGGGTACAGGTCTGTCACTGTATAACACTGGGGTACAGTACTGGTGTGGACAGGTCTGTCACTGTATAACACTGGGGTACAGTACTGGTGGGTACAGGTCTGTCACTGTATAACACTGGGGTACAGTACTGGTGGGTACAGGTCTGTCACTGTATAACACTGGGGTACAGTACTGGTGGGTACAGGCCTGTCACTGTATAACACTGGTACAGTACTGGTGGGTACAGGTCTGTCACTGTATAACACTGGGGTAAGGTACTGGTGGGTACAGGTCTGTCACTGTATAACACTGGGGTACAGTAGTGGTGGGTACAGGCCTGTCACTATAACACTGGGGTAAAGTACTGGTGGGTACAGGTCTGTCACTGTATAACACTGGGGTACAGTACTGGTGGGTACAGGTCTGTCACTGTATAACACTGGGGTACAGTACTGGTGGGTACAGGTCTGTCACTGTATAACACTGGGGTACAGTACTGGTGGGTACACGTCTGTCACTGTATAACACGGGGGTACAGTACTGGTGGGTACAGGTCTGTCACTGTATAACACTGGGGTACAGTACTGGTGGGTACAGGTCTGTCACTGTATAACACGGGGGTACAGTACTGGTGGGTACAGGTCTGTCACTGTATAACACTGGGGGATAGTACTGGTGGGTACAGGTCTGTCACTGTATAACACTGGGGTACAGTACTGGTGGGTACAGGTCTGTCACTGTATAACACTGGGGTACAGTACTGGTGGGTACAGGTCTGTCACTGTATAACACTGGCGTACAGTACTTGTGGGTACAGGTCTGTCACTGTATAACACGGGGGTACAGTACTGGTGGGTACAGGCCTGTCACTGTATAACACTGGGGTACAGTACTGGTGGGTACAGGTCTGTCACTATAACACTGGGGTACAGTACTGGTGTGTACAGGTCTGTCACTGTATAACACTGGGGTACAGTACTGGTGGGTACAGGTCTGTCACTGTATAACACGGGTACAGTACTGGTGGGTACAGGACTGTCACTGTATAACACTGGGGTACAGTACTGGTGGGTACAGGTCTGTCACTGTATAATACTGGGGTACAGTACTGGTGGGTACAGGTCTGTCACTGTATAACACGGGTACAGTACTGGTGGGTACAGGTCTGTCACTGTATAACACTGGGGTACAGTACTGGTGGGTACAGGTCTGTCGCTGTATAACACTGGTACAGTACAGGTCTGTCACTGTATAACACGGCTACAGTACCGGTGGGTACAGGTCTGTCACTGTATAACTGGGGTACAGTACCGGTGGGTACAGGTCTGTCACTGTATAACTGGGGTACAGTACTGGTGGGTACAGGTCTGTCACTGTATAACACTGGGGTACAGTACTGGTGGGTACAGGTCTGTCACTGTATAACACTGGGGTACAGTACTGGTGGGTACAGGCCTGTCACTATAACACTGGGGTACAGTACTGGTGGGTACAGGTCTGTCACTGTATAACACTGGGGTACAGTACTGGTGGGTACAGGTCTGTCACTGTATAACACCGGGGTACAGTACTGGTGGGTACAGGTCTGTCACTGTATAACACTGGGGTACAGTACTGGTGGGTACAGGTCTGTCACTGTATAACACTGGGGTACAGTACTGGTGGGGACAGGTCTGTCACTGTATAACACTGGGGTACAGTACTGGTGGGTACAGGTCTGTCACTGTATAACACTGGGGTACAGTACTGGTGGGTACAGGTCTGTCATTGTATAACACTGGGGTACAGTAGTGGTGGGTACAGGCCTGTCACTATAACACTGGGGTAAAGTACTGGTGGGTACAGGTCTGTCACTGTATAACACTGGGGTACAGTACTGGTGGGTACAGGTCTGTCACTGTATAACACGGGGGTACAGTACTGGTGGGTACAGGTCTGTCACTGTATAACACTGGGGTACAGTACTGGTGGGTACAGGTCTGTCACTGTATAACACGGGGGTACAGTACTGGTGGGTACAGGTCTGTCACTGTATAACACTGGGGGATAGTACTGGTGGGTACAGGTCTGTCACTGTATAACACTGGGGTACAGTACTGGTGGGTACAGGTCTGTCACTGTATAACACTGGGGTACAGTACTGGTGGGTACAGGTCTGTCACTGTATAACACTGGGGTACAGTACTGGTGGGTACAGGCCTGTCACTGTATAACACTGGTACAGTACTGGTGGGTACAGGTCTGTCAATGTATAACACTGGGGGATAGTACTGGTGGGTACAGGTCTGTCACTGTATAACACTGGGGTACAGTACTGGTGGGTACAGGTCTGTCACTGTCTAACACTGGGGTACAGTACTGGTGGGTACAGGTCTGTCACTGTATAACACTGGCGTACAGTACTTGTGGGTACAGGTCTGTCACTGTATAACACGGGGGTACAGTACTGGTGGGTACAGGCCTGTCACTGTATAACACTGGGGTACAGTACTGGTGGGTACAGGTCTGTCACTATAACACTGGGGTACAGTACTGGTGTGTACAGGTCTGTCACTGTATAACACTGGGGTACAGTACTGGTGGGTACAGGTCTGTCACTGTATAACACGGGTACAGTACTGGTGGGTACAGGTCTGTCACTGTATAACACTGGGGTACAGTACTGGTGGGTACAGGTCTGTCACTGTATAATACTGGGGTACAGTACTGGTGGGTACAGGTCTGTCACTGTATAACACGGGTACAGTACTGGTGGGTACAGGTCTGTCACTGTATAACACTGGGGTACAGTACTGGTGGGTACAGGTCTGTCGCTGTATAACACTGGTACAGTACAGGTCTGTCACTGTATAACACGGGTACAGTACCGGTGGGTACAGGTCTGTCACTGTATAACTGGGGTACAGTACCGGTGGGTACAGGTCTGTCACTGTATAACTGGGGTACAGTACCGGTGGGTACAGGTCTGTCACTGTATAACACTGGGGTACAGTACTGGTGGGTACAGGTCTGTCACTGTATAACACTGGGGTACAGTACTGGTGGGTACAGGTCTGTCACTGTATAACACTGGGGTACAGTACTGGTGGGTACAGGTCTGTCACTGTATAACACTGGGGTACAGTACTGGTGGGTACAGGTCTGTCACTGTATAACACCGGGGTACAGTACTGGTGGGTACAGGCCTGTCACTGTATAACACTGGGGTACAGTACTGGTGGGTACAGGTCTGTCACTATAACACTGGGGTACAGTACTGGTGGGTACAGGTCTGCCACTGTATAACACTAGGGTACAGTGCTGGTGGGTACAGGTCTGTCACTGTATAACACTGGGGTACAGTACTGGTGGGTACAGGTCTGTCACTGTATAACACGGGTACAGTACTGGTGTGTACAGGTCTGTCACTGTATAACACTGGGGTACAGTACTGGTGGGTACAGGTCTGTCACGGTATAACACTGGGGTACAGTACTGGTGAGTACAGGTCTGTCACTGTATAACACTGGGGTACAGTACTGGTGGGTACAGGTCTGTCACTGTATAACACTGGGGTACAGTACTGGTGTGGACAGGTCTGTCACTGTATAACACTGGGGTACAGTACTGGTGGGTACAGGTCTGTCACTGTATAACACTGGGGTACAGTACTGGTGGGTACAGGTCTGTCACTGTATAACACTGGGGTACAGTACTGGTGGGTACAGGCCTGTCACTGTATAACACTGGTACAGTACTGGTGGGTACAGGTCTGTCACTGTATAACACTGGGGTAAGGTACTGGTGGGTACAGGTCTGTCACTGTATAACACTGGGGTACAGTAGTGGTGGGTACAGGCCTGTCACTATAACACTGGGGTACAGTACTGGTGGGTACAGGTCTGTCACTGTATAATACTGGGGTACAGTACTGGTGGGTACAGGTCTGTCACTGTATAACACGGGTACAGTACAGGTCTGTCACTGTATAACACGGGTACAGTACCGGTGGGTACAGGTCTGTCACTGTATAACTGGGGTACAGTACCGGTGGGTACAGGTCTGTCACTGTATAACTGGGGTACAGTACCGGTGGGTACAGGTCTGTCACTGTATAACACTGGGGTACAGTACTGGTGGGTACAGGTCTGTCACTGTATAACACTGGGGTACAGTACTGGTGGGTACAGGTCTGTCACTGTATAACACCGGGGTACAGTACTGGTGGGTACAGGTCTGTCACTGTATAACACTGGGGTACAGTACTGGTGGGTACAGGTCTGTCACTGTATAACACTGGGGTACAGTACTGGTGGGTACAGGTCTGTCACTGTATAACACTGGGGTACAGTAGTGGTGGGTACAGGTCTGTCACTGTATAACACTGGGGTACAGTACTGGTGGGTACAGGTCTGTCACTGTATAACACTAGGGTACAGTACTGGTGGGTACAGGTCTGTCACTGTATAACACGGGGGTACAGTACTGGTGGGTACAGGTCTGTCACTGTATAACACGGGGGTACAGTACTGGTGGGTACAGGTCTGTCACTGTATAACACGGGGGTACAGTACTGGTGGGTACAGGTCTGTCACTGTATAACACTGGGGGATAGTTGTGGTGGGTACAGGTCTGTCACTGTATAACACGGGTACAGTACTGGTGGGTACAGGTCTGTCACTGTATAACACGGGTACAGTACTGGTGGGTACAGGTCTGTCACTGTATAACACTGGGGTACAGTACTGGTGGGTACAGGTCTGTCGCTGTATAACACTGGTACAGTACAGGTCTGTCACTGTATAACACGGGTACAGTACCGGTGGGTACAGGTCTGTCACTGTATAACTGGGGTACAGTACCGGTGGGTACAGGTCTGTCACTGTATAACTGGGGTACAGTACCGGTGGGTACAGGTCTGTCACTGTATAACACTGGGGTACAGTACTGGTGGGTACAGGTCTGTCACTGTATAACACTGGGGTACAGTACTGGTGGGTACAGGTCTGTCACTGTATAACACTGGGGTACAGTACTGGTGGGTACAGGTCTGTCACTGTATAACACTGGGGTACAGTACTGGTGGGTACAGGTCTGTCACTGTATAACACCGGGGTACAGTACTGGTGGGTACAGGCCTGTCACTGTATAACACTGGGGTACAGTACTGGTGGGTACAGGTCTGTCACTATAACACTGGGGTACAGTACTGGTGGGTACAGGTCTGCCACTGTATAACACTAGGGTACAGTGCTGGTGGGTACAGGTCTGTCACTGTATAACACTGGGGTACAGTACTGGTGGGTACAGGTCTGTCACTGTATAACACGGGTACAGTACTGGTGTGTACAGGTCTGTCACTGTATAACACTGGGGTACAGTACTGGTGGGTACAGGTCTGTCACGGTATAACACTGGGGTACAGTACTGGTGGGTACAGGTCTGTCACTGTATAACACTGGGGTACAGTACTGGTGGGTACAGGTCTGTCACTGTATAACACTGGGGTACAGTACTGGTGTGGACAGGTCTGTCACTGTATAACACTGGGGTACAGTACTGGTGGGTACAGGTCTGTCACTGTATAACACTGGGGTACAGTACTGGTGGGTACAGGTCTGTCACTGTATAACACTGGGGTACAGTACTGGTGGGTACAGGCCTGTCACTGTATAACACTGGGGTACAGTAGTGGTGGGTACAGGCCTGTCACTATAACACTGGGGTAAAGTACTGGTGGGTACAGGTCTGTCACTGTATAACACTGGGGTACAGTACTGGTGGGTACAGGTCTGTCACTGTATAACACTGGGGTACAGTACTGGTGGGTACAGGTCTGTCACTGTATAACACTAGGGTACAGTACTGGTGGGTACAGGTCTGTCACTGTATAACACGGGGGTACAGTACTGGTGGGTACAGGTCTGTCACTGTATAACACGGGGGTACAGTACTGGTGGGTACAGGTCTGTCACTGTATAACACGGGGGTACAGTACTGGTGGGTACAGGTCTGTCACTGTATAACACTGGGGGATAGTACTGGTGGGTACAGGTCTGTCACTGTATAACACTGGGGTACAGTACTGGTGGGTACAGGTCTGTCACTGTATAACACTGGGGTACAGTACTGGTGGGTACAGGTCTGTCACTGTATAACACTGGCGTACAGTACTTGTGGGTACAGGTCTGTCACTGTATAACACGGGGGTACAGTACTGGTGGGTACAGGCCTGTCACTGTATAACACTGGGGTACAGTACTGGTGGGTACAGGTCTGTCACTATAACACTGGGGTACAGTACTGGTGTGTACAGGTCTGTCACTGTATAACACTGGGGTACAGTACTGGTGGGTACAGGTCTGTCACTGTATAACGGGTACAGTACTGGTGGGTACAGGACTGTCACTGTATAACACTGGGGTACAGTACTGGTGGGTACAGGTCTGTCACTGTATAATACTGGGGTACAGTACTGGTGGGTACAGGTCTGTCACTGTATAACACGGGTACAGTACTGGTGGGTACAGGTCTGTCACTGTATAACACTGGGGTACAGTACTGGTGGGTACAGGTCTGTCGCTGTATAACACTGGTACAGTACAGGTCTGTCACTGTATAACACGGGTACAGTACCGGTGGGTACAGGTCTGTCACTGTATAACTGGGGTACAGTACCGGTGGGTACAGGTCTGTCACTGTATAACTGGGGTACAGTACCGGTGGGTACAGGTCTGTCACTGTATAACACTGGGGTACAGTACTGGTGGGTACAGGTCTGTCACTGTATAACACTGGGGTACAGTACTGGTGGGTACAGGCCTGTCACTATAACACTGGGGTACAGTACTGGTGGGTACAGGTCTGTCACTGTATAACACTGGGGTACAGTACTGGTGGGTACAGGTCTGTCACTGTATAACACTGGGGTACAGTACTGGTGGGTACAGGTCTGTCACTGTATAACACTGGGGTACAGTACTGGTGGGTACAGGTCTGTCACTGTATAACACTGGGGTACAGTACTGGTGGGTACAGGTCTGTCACTGTATAACACTGGGGTACAGTACTGGTGGGTACAGGTCTGTCACTGTATAACACTGGGGTACAGTACTGGTGGGTACAGGTCTGTCACTGTATAACACTGGGGTACAGTACTGGTGGGTACAGGTCTGTCATTGTATAACACTGGGGTACAGTACTGGTGGGTACAGGTCTGTCACTATATAACACTGGGGTACAGTACTGGTGGGCACAGGTCTGTCACTGTCTCACACTGGGGTACAGTACTGGTGTGTACAGGTCTGTCACTGTATAACACTGGGGTACAGTACTGGTGGGTACAGGTCTGTCACTGTATAACACGGGTACAGTACTGGTGGGTACAGGTCTGTCACTGTATAACACTGGGGTACAGTACTGGTGGGTACAGGTCTGTCACTGTATAACACTGGGGTACAGTACTGGTGGGTACAGGTCTGTCACTGTATAACACTGGGGTACAGTACTGGTGGGTACAGGTCTGTCACTGTATAACACTGGCGTACAGTACTTGTGGGTACAGGTCTGTCACTGTATAACACGGGGGTACAGTACTGGTGGGTACAGGCCTGTCACTGTATAACACTGGGGTACAGTACTGGTGGGTACAGGTCTGTCACTAACACTGGGGTACAGTACTGGTGTGTACAGGTCTGTCACTGTATAACACTGGGGTACAGTACTGGTGGGTACAGGTCTGTCACTGTATAACGGGTACAGTACTGGTGGGTACAGGACTGTCACTGTATAACACTGGGGTACAGTACTGGTGGGTACAGGTCTGTCACTGTATAATACTGGGGTACAGTACTGGTGGGTACAGGTCTGTCACTGTATAACACGGGTACAGTACTGGTGGGTACAGGTCTGTCACTGTATAACACTGGGGTACAGTACTGGTGGGTACAGGTCTGTCGCTGTATAACACTGGTACAGTACAGGTCTGTCACTGTATAACACGGGTACAGTACCGGTGGGTACAGGTCTGTCACTGTATAACTGGGGTACAGTACCGGTGGGTACAGGTCTGTCACTGTATAACTGGGGTACAGTACCGGTGGGTACAGGTCTGTCACTGTATAACACTGGGGTACAGTACTGGTGGGTACAGGTCTGTCACTGTATAACACTGGGGTACAGTACTGGTGGGTACAGGCCTGTCACTATAACACTGGGGTACAGTACTGGTGGGTACAGGTCTGTCACTGTATAACACTGGGGTACAGTACTGGTGGGTACAGGTCTGTCACTGTATAACACTGGGGTACAGTACTGGTGGGTACAGGTCTGTCACTGTATAACACTGGGGTACAGTACTGGTGGGTACAGGTCTGTCACTGTATAACACTGGGGTACAGTACTGGTGGGTACAGGTCTGTCACTGTATAACACTGGGGTACAGTACTGGTGGGTACAGGTCTGTCACTGTATAACACTGGGGTACAGTACTGGTGGGTACAGGTCTGTCATTGTATAGCACTGGGGTACAGTACTGGTGGGTACAGGTCTGTCACTATATAACACTGGGGTACAGTACTGGTGGGCACAGGTCTGTCACTGTCTCACACTGGGGTACAGTACTGGTGTGTACAGGTCTGTCACTGTATAACACTGGGGTACAGTACTGGTGGGTACAGGTCTGTCACTGTATAACACGGGTACAGTACTGGTGGGTACAGGTCTGTCACTGTATAACACTGGGGTACAGTACTGGTGGGTACAGGTCTGTCACTGTATAACACTGGGGTACAGTACTGGTGGGTACAGGTCTGTCACTGTATAACACTGGGGTACAGTACTGGTGGGTACAGGTCTGTCACTGTATAACACTGGCGTACAGTACTTGTGGGTACAGGTCTGTCACTGTATAACACGGGGGTACAGTACTGGTGGGTACAGGCCTGTCACTGTATAACACTGGGGTACAGTACTGGTGGGTACAGGTCTGTCACTATAACACTGGGGTACAGTACTGGTGTGTACAGGTCTGTCACTGTATAACACTGGGGTACAGTACTGGTGGGTACAGGTCTGTCACTGTATAACGGGTACAGTACTGGTGGGTACAGGACTGTCACTGTATAACACTGGGGTACAGTACTGGTGGGTACAGGTCTGTCACTGTATAATACTGGGGTACAGTACTGGTGGGTACAGGTCTGTCACTGTATAACACGGGTACAGTACTGGTGGGTACAGGTCTGTCACTGTATAACACTGGGGTACAGTACTGGTGGGTACAGGTCTGTCGCTGTATAACACTGGTACAGTACAGGTCTGTCACTGTATAACACGGGTACAGTACCGGTGGGTACAGGTCTGTCACTGTATAACTGGGGTACAGTACCGGTGGGTACAGGTCTGTCACTGTATAACTGGGGTACAGTACCGGTGGGTACAGGTCTGTCACTGTATAACACTGGGGTACAGTACTGGTGGGTACAGGTCTGTCACTGTATAACACTGGGGTACAGTACTGGTGGGTACAGGCCTGTCACTATAACACTGGGGTACAGTACTGGTGGGTACAGGTCTGTCACTGTATAACACTGGGGTACAGTACTGGTGGGTACAGGTCTGTCACTGTATAACACTGGGGTACAGTACTGGTGGGTACAGGTCTGTCACTGTATAACACTGGGGTACAGTACTGGTGGGTACAGGTCTGTCACTGTATAACACTGGGGTACAGTACTGGTGGGTACAGGTCTGTCACTGTATAACACTGGGGTACAGTACTGGTGGGTACAGGTCTGTCACTGTATAACACTGGGGTACAGTACTGGTGGGTACAGGTCTGTCATTGTATAACACTGGGGTACAGTACTGGTGGGTACAGGTCTGTCACTATATAACACTGGGGTACAGTACTGGTGGGCACAGGTCTGTCACTGTCTCACACTGGGGTACAGTACTGGTTTGTACAGGTCTGTCACTGTATAACACTGGGGTACAGTACTGGTGGGTACAGGTCTGTCACTGTATAACACGGGTACAGTACTGGTGGGTACAGGTCTGTCACTGTATAACACTGGGGTACAGTACTGGTGGGTACAGGTCTGTCACTGTATAACACTGGGGTAAGGTACTGGTGGGTACAGGTCTGTCACTGTATAACACGGGTACAGTACTGGTGGGTACAGGCCTGTCACTATAACACTGGGGTAAAGTACTGGTGGGTACAGGTCTGTCACTGTATAACACTGGGGTACAGTACTGGTGGGTACAGGTCTGTCACTGTATAACACGGGGGTACAGTACTGGTGGGTACAGGTCTGTCACTGTATAACACTGGGGTACAGTACTGGTGGGTACAGGTCTGTCACTGTATAACACGGGGGTACAGTACTGGTGGGTACAGGTCTGTCACTGTATAACACTGGGGGATAGTACTGGTGGGTACAGGTCTGTCACTGTATAACACTGGGGTACAGTACTGGTGGGTACAGGTCTGTCACTGTATAACACTGGGGTACAGTACTGGTGGGTACAGGTCTGTCACTGTATAACACTGGGGTACAGTACTGGTGGGTACAGGCCTGTCACTGTATAACACTGGTACAGTACTGGTGGGTACAGGTCTGTCACTGTATAACACTGGGGTAAGGTACTGGTGGGTACAGGTCTGTCACTGTATAACACTGGGGTACAGTAGTGGTGGGTACAGGCCTGTCACTATAACACTGGGGTAAAGTACTGGTGGGTACAGGTCTGTCACTGTATAACACTGGGGTACAGTACTGGTGGATACAGGTCTGTCACTGTATAACACTGGGGTACAGTACTGGTGGGTACAGGTCTGTCACTGTATAACACTAGGGTACAGTACTGGTGGGTACAGGTCTGTCACTGTATAACACGGGGGTACAGTACTGGTGGGTACAGGTCTGTCACTGTATAACACGGGGGTACAGTACTGGTGGGTACAGGTCTGTCACTGTATAACACGGGGGTACAGTACTGGTGGGTACAGGTCTGTCACTGTATAACACTGGGGGATAGTACTGGTGGGTACAGGTCTGTCACTGTATAACACTGGGGTACAGTACTGGTGGGTACAGGTCTGTCACTGTATAACACTGGGGTACAGTACTGGTGGGTACAGGTCTGTCACTGTATAACACTGGCGTACAGTACTTGTGGGTACAGGTCTGTCACTGTATAACACGGGGGTACAGTACTGGTGGGTACAGGCCTGTCACTGTATAACACTGGGGTACAGTACTGGTGGGTACAGGTCTGTCACTATAACACTGGGGTACAGTACTGGTGTGTACAGGTCTGTCACTGTATAACACTGGGGTACAGTACTGGTGGGTACAGGTCTGTCACTGTATAACACGGGTACAGTACTGGTGGGTACAGGTCTGTCACTGTATAACACTGGGGTACAGTACTGGTGGGTACAGGTCTGTCACTGTATAATACTGGGGTACAGTACTGGTGGGTACAGGTCTGTCACTGTATAACACGGGTACAGTACTGGTGGGTACAGGTCTGTCACTGTATAACACTGGGGTACAGTACTGGTGGGTACAGGTCTGTCGCTGTATAACACTGGTACAGTACAGGTCTGTCACTGTATAACACGGGTACAGTACCGGTGGGTACAGGTCTGTCACTGTATAACTGGGGTACAGTACCGGTGGGTACAGGTCTGTCACTGTATAACTGGGGTACAGTACCGGTGGGTACAGGTCTGTCACTGTATAACACTGGGGTACAGTACTGGTGGGTACAGGTCTGTCACTGTATAACACTGGTGTACAGTACTGGTGGGTACAGGTCTGTCACTGTATAACACTGGGGTACAGTACTGGTGGGTACAGGTCTGTCACTGTATAACACTGGGGTACAGTACTGGTGGGTACAGGTCTGTCACTGTATAACACCGGGGTACAGTACTGGTGGGTACAGGTCTGTCACTGTATAACACTGGGGTACAGTACTGGTGGGTACAGGTCTGTCACTATAACACTGGGGTACAGTACTGGTGGGTACAGGTCTGCCACTGTATAACACTGGGGTACAGTACTGGTGGGTACAGGTCGCTGTATAACACTGGTACAGTACTGGTGGGTACAGGTCTGTCACTGTATAACACTGGTACAGTACTGGTGGGTACAGGTCTGTCACTGTATAACACTGGGGTACAGTACTGGTGGGTACAGGTCTGTCACTGTATAACACTGGGGTACAGTACTGGGATTATTTAGAGATGATTAACTTAGACCAACAGGGAATCTTTGCCTCCATCTTCAAATCGTCCACATCTTCTCAAATCAATCTGATGATTGCACACTTTATCAAACGACCACACAGGACGCCAAACCCACCTTTAATAGTTCAGACACTGCCGGGGCTGCAGCGAGTTCTGTTTTTATTCGCTGATTTTCATTGTGTTTGCGAGAAGCGAGAGATACACGGGCCGTCCAGGGAATATTCGTCTCCTCATCGAAGAAAACTTTTTACAGGGCTTGACAGGGTAGATGCAGGGAGGATGTTTCCCCCCAGGCTGGGGAGTCTAGAACGGTCACACGGTCTCAGGATAAGGAGTCGGCCATTGAGGACTGAGACGAGGAGGAATTTCTTCACTCAGAGGGTGGTGAATTTGTGGAATTCTCTGCCCCAGAGGGCTGTGGAGGCTCAGTATATTCAAGGCTGAGATCGCTCGATTTTTTTAGGATATTAAGGGATATGGGGATCGGGCGGGAAAGTGGAGTTGAGGTCAAAGATCAGCCGTGATCTTCTTGAATGGCGGAGCAGGCTCGAGGGGCCGAATGGCCGACTGCTGTGTCTTGGGTTCGGCCGAAATCCGCAGTGTCAGCCACGCTGAACCGGGACACAATCACCGCTCTGTGGTTTGAGCGGGAAGCAATTGGTCTTATACCAATAGCCCTCCGACCCCCTCCCCAAACCAACCCAGGGGAACTCTGTCACGTAACCTGCTCCTGTTGACAATCCAGTGACCACCCACCACCCCGCTCCCCAACGAGAGGGACACAGGCTTTGGGCTCCTCTGCAACGCACCCCCGGGTCGAATAGCTCGCCACCTCTCAGGTGGAATGGCCTCTGCGGCAAGCAACTGCATCGACGTGGAGCTGTACCCCACCCAGTGAGATTTCCGAAAGTTCGGGGGGGGGGGAAAGAGACGCACGATTATCAACCCAAACTTGGAGGAATTCGGTCTCGCGTTGATCTGGATCACGTGGCTCGCGTATCGGCAGTGCACAATGTTTAGTCTCGCTCTGCTCCAGCTCTCCTCCCCCCCCCCCCCCCCCCGCAACCACCTTCGGCTGTGTGATCTCCTGGAGCACTACAACACAGGAGGCCGCCATTCGGCCCATCGTTCCTGTGCTGGCTCTTTGACAGAGTTCTACAATTTGTTCCCGCTTCATGCTCTTGAAAACATTTTTATCTTCATTTAATAGGTAAGAATCCTTAACAGCCAGTTACAATTTACATTATATGTCAGTTCTGCCGGTGGGGGGGGGGGGGAGAGGGGAGAGAGAGAAGGGGGTTGAAAGAAGGTGGGTGCATCAATCAAGGCTGACCCAGTCACGAAAGCAGGCGTTGAGGTTACAGTTCATTTCAATCGAGAGCCTGAGGTCCCCTCTATCTTGGGTGGAGGAAGAGGACAATTTGCCTCTGCACCCCCTCCAGCAGCACCGAGGGAAGAGCAAAATCAACCCTTATCCCGGTCGCTGTTCCAGCGCTCCCTGGAAACGGTGCAACTTCGGGGGGGGGGGGCGGGGGGGAGGAAGCGGACGGGGCTAGAGGCGGGGGTGCAGCCTTCTGCAGTCGAGGAGCCCGCCGCCACTTTTATTGTCCGGGCGTGCATGCGAAAGTGGTCACCCGTGGGGCCTGCTAACCAAAACACGAGAGGGGCGCAGGAGAAAAGGGAGCCGTTCGTTCCCCAGCAGTCAGTGAATATTGGCTTTTTACGCCCGGGACACGGATTCGACACTGAGTTTCGGGCACAGAGCGGTGGATGAGGGAGTCGCGAGTGAACGGCAGCAAGGGGCATTTGTCAGCCACTTTCTGCAGGCTGAGAATCCCCACAGCCTGATTGTCCATTGATTCAGCCTGAAGTGGCTCAGTTTCTGTGTTGTTCAGTCACAGACATTCTTGAGATTGGGGCTCAGAACCGTGTAGAGGGAGCTTTACTCTGTATCTAACCCCGTGCTGTACCTGCCCTGGGAGTGTTTGATGGGGCAGTGTAGAGGGAGCTTTACTCTGTATCTAACCCTGTGCTGTACCTGCCCTGGGAGTGTTTGATGGGGCAGTGTAGAGGGAGCTTTACTCTGTATCTAACCCTGTGCTGTACCTGCCCTGGGAGTGTTTGATGGGGCAGTGTAGAGGGAGCTTTACTCTGTATCTAACCCCGTGCTGTACCTGCCCTGGGAGTGTTTGATGGGACAGTGTAGAGGGAGCTTTACTTGTATCTAACCCCGTGCTGTACCTGCCCTGGGAGCGTTTGATGGGACAGTGTAGAGGGAGCTTTACTCTGTATCTAACCCCCTGTACCTGCCCTGGGAGTGTTTGATGGGACAATGTAGAGGGATCTTTACTCTGTATCTAACCCCCTGTACCTGCCCTGGGAGTGTTTGATGGGACAGTGTAGAGGGAGCTTTACCCTGTATCTAACCCCCTGTACCTGCCCTGGGAGTGTTTGATGGGACAGTGTAGAGGGAGCTTTACTCTGTATCTAACCCCTTGCTGTACCTGCCCTGGGAGTGTTTGATGGGACAGTGTAGAGGGATCTTTACTCTGTATCTAACCCCTTGCTGTACCTGCCCTGGGAGTGTTTGATGGGACAGTGTAGAGGGAGCTTTACTCTGTATCTAACCCCGTGCTGTACCTGCCCTGGGAGTGTTTAGATGCTGAAACTGGTGCCGTTAATGGGGAGTGTGTTCCCCCATCTCGGTGTTTAGTAACAGTGAGGCGTGTTAGGAGGAGGATGAAAATGTGGCGTTGGGAATGTATTGTGCAGACCTGTCTGTTAGTGCGGCGGTATGAATAAGTCCTGCAGCATATTGGTTGCTGTGTTACATTTCAGGGGTTGGTTATTTCAGTCGGTCCGTGGGAACAGAGACGGTGTCGCTAAATCCGGGAGAGGGTGGGAGTGAATCTACTGCAAAGTGGGTGACCATAGAAGGGTGGGGTGGGGTGGGGTCCGATGGGCGTATCGGGGGTGGGGGGGGCCGTAGAGACCCAACCCGCTCCCTCCCTCGCTCACGTTATGGAGTCCCGCTTCTTTCTGAAGGGCCCCTTTAGTCTCTTCCACATGCTGTCCTTGTTCTTGCTGCGCTTCTCCTGGGCGAGCGCGGCCTCCTTCTCCTTGCGTCGGATCTCGCGGACCATGGCGTGGAACACGTCGTCTATGAAGTACCGCAGGGCGGCCGAGGTCTCCAGGAACGGGCAGTTGAACTCGCGCGCCAGTGCTGCCCCTTCGTCCTTCGATACCTGCGGGGCAGGGGGAGGAGGAGGAGGAGGAGGAGGAAGAAAGCAGAGACACGGGGCTTAACTGGGCAGTCTGGGAGCTGACCCCGGGCTCGGGTCAGGGCAGGAGGCAGGGTCCCGACACCGCAAGGTGAATCGGCGCCCCCTCGGGTTGCGAGGGATTAACGCAGCATCATTCCCCACCTCACCACCTCGCCAGTCCTGCAGCGCTTTCTGAAGTGGGGTATTTTACGCCGGTCCGAGAGGGCAGACGGCGCCTCGGGTCTAACGTCTCATCTGGAAAACGGGCCCTCCGACAGTGCGGGGCTCCCTCGGCACCGCCCCTCCGACAGTGCGGGGCTCCCTCAGTACCGCCCCTCCGACAGTGCGGGGCTCCCTCGGCACCGCCCCTCCGACAGTGCGGGGCTCCCTCAGTACTGCCCCTCCGACAGTGCGGGGCTCCCTCAGTACTGCCCCTCCGACAGTGCGGGGCTCCCTCAGTACCGGCCCTCCGACAGTACGGGGCTCCCTCAGTACCGGCCCTCCGACAGTACGGGGCTCCCTCAGTACTGCCCCTCCGACAGTACGGGGCTCCCTCAGTACCGGCACTCCCTCAGTACCGCCCCTCCCACAGTGCGGCGCTCCCTCAGTACTGCCCCTCCGACAGTGCGGCGCTCCCTCAGTACTGCCCCTCCGACAGTGCGGGGCTCCCTCGGCACCGCCCCTCCGACAGTGCGGGGCTCCCTCAGTACTGCCCCTCCGACAGTGCGGGGCTCCCTCAGTACTGCCCCTCCGACAGTACGGGGCTCCCTCAGTACCGGCCCTCCGACAGTACGGGGCTCCCTCAGTACTGCCCCTCCGACAGTACGGGGCTCCCTCAGTACCGGCACTCCCTCAGTACCGGCACTCCCTCAGTACCGCCCCTCCCACAGTGCGGCGCTCCCTCAGTACTGCCCCTCCGACAGTGCGGCGCTCCCTCAGTACTGCCCCTCCGACAGTACGGGGCTCCCTCAGTACTGCCCCTCCGACAGTACGGGGCTCCCTCAGTACTGCCCCTCCGACAGTGCGGCGCTCCCTCAGTACTGCCCCTCCGACAGTGCGGGGCTCCCTCGGCACCGCCCCTCCGACAGTGCGGGGCTCCCTCAGTACTGCCCCTCCGACAGTGCGGGGCTCCCTCAGTACTGCCCCTCCGACAGTACGGGGCTCCCTCAGTACCGGCCCTCCGACAGTACGGGGCTCCCTCAGTACTGCCCCTCCGACAGTACGGGGCTCCCTCAGTACCGGCACTCCCTCAGTACCGCCCCTCCCACAGTGCGGCGCTCCCTCAGTACTGCCCCTCCGACAGTGCGGGGCTCCCTCAGTACTGCCCCTCCGACAGTACGGGGCTCCCTCAGTACCGGCCCTCCGACAGTACGGGGCTCCCTCAGTACTGCCCCTCCGACAGTACGGGGCTCCCTCAGTACCGGCACTCCCTCAGTACTGCCCCGCCGACAGTGAGGCGCTCCCTCAGTACCGGCCCTCCGACAGTACGGGGCTCCCTCAGTACTGCCCCTCCGACAGTACGGGGCTCCCTCAGTACCGGCACTCCCTCAGTACCGCCCCTCCCACAGTGCGGCGCTCCCTCAGTACTGCCCCTCCGACAGTGCGGCGCTCCCTCAGTACTGCCCCTCCGACAGTACGGGGCTCCCTCAGTACTGCCCCTCCGACAGTACGGGGCTCCCTCAGTACTGCCCCTCCGACAGTGCGGCGCTCCCTCAGTACTGCCCCTCCGACAGTGCGGGGCTCCCTCGGCACCGCCCCTCCGACAGTGCGGGGCTCCCTCAGTACTGCCCCTCCGACAGTGCGGGGCTCCCTCAGTACTGCCCCTCCGACAGTACGGGGCTCCCTCAGTACCGGCCCTCCGACAGTACGGGGCTCCCTCAGTACTGCCCCTCCGACAGTACGGGGCTCCCTCAGTACCGGCACTCCCTCAGTACCGCCCCTCCCACAGTGCGGCGCTCCCTCAGTACTGCCCCTCCGACAGTGCGGGGCTCCCTCAGTACTGCCCCTCCGACAGTACGGGGCTCCCTCAGTACCGGCCCTCCGACAGTACGGGGCTCCCTCAGTACTGCCCCTCCGACAGTACGGGGCTCCCTCAGTACCGGCACTCCCTCAGTACTGCCCCGCCGACAGTGAGGCGCTCCCTCGGTACTGCCCCTCCGACAGTGCGGGGCTCCCTCAGTACTGCCGCTCCGACAGTACGGGGCTCCCTCAGTACCGGCCCTCCAACAGTACGGGGCTCCCTCAGTACTGCCCCTCCGACAGTACGGGGCTCCCTCAGTACCGGCACTCCCTCAGTACTGCCCCTCCGACAGTGCGGCGCTCCCTCGGTACTGCCCCTCTGACAGTGCGGGGCTCCCTTGGCACCGCCCCCTCCGACAGCGCGGTGCTCCCTCGGTACTGCCCCTCCGACAGTGCGGCGCTCCCTCGGTACCGCCCCTCCGACAGCGCGGTGCTCCCTCAGTACTGCCCCTCCGACAGTGCGGCGCTCCCTCAGTACCGCCCCTCCGACAGTGCGTGGCTCCCTCGGTACCGCCCCTCCGACAGTGCGGCGCTCCCTCGGTACTGCCCCTCCGACAGTGCGGCGCTCCCTCGGTACTGCCCCTCCGACAGTGCGGGGCTCCCTCAGTACTGCCCCTCCGACAGTGCGGCGCTCCCTCGGTACTGCCCCTCCGACAGTGCGGCGCTCCCTCGGTACTGCCCCTCCGACAGTGCGGCGCTCCCTCGGTACTGCCCCTCCGACAGTGCGGGGCTCCCTCAGTACTGCCCCTCTGACAGTGCGGCGCTCCCTCGGTACTGCCCCTCCGACAGTGCGGGGCTCCCTCGGTACCGCCCCTCCGACAGCGCAGTATGGCACTCCCTCGGCACTGCCCCTCCGACAGTGCGTGGCTCCCTCGGTACCGCCCCTCCGACAGTGCGGGGCTCCCTCGGTACCGCCCCTCCGACAGCGCGGGGCTCCCTCGGTACCGCCCCTCCGACAGCGCAGTATGGCACTCCCTCGGCACTGCCCCTCCGATCCCGCGGCGTTATCACATCGCTGCCTGTGGGAGCTTGCTGTGCGCAAATGGCTGACACGTTTCCCACATTGCATGTGACTACAGTTCAAACAGAAAAAGCCTTTTATTGGCTGTAAATCGCTTTGGGACATCCGGAGGCGGTGAAGAAACGCGATCGGCGTTATCTGTATACAGCGGGGCCGACGGGGATGAATCTGCTCCCAGGCGGGTTTTACGAAGGGGGCTGGAGGTAGGGCGGGGTGGGGTTCTGGAGGGGCTTTACCTGCCGTAAGTTGCACAGGTCCGACTTGTTCCCCACCAGCACCACCGGGATGTCGTAGGTGTGCCGCACCCGGTAGATAAGCTGCTTGAACTCGACGGCCTCCTGGAAGCTGCGGCGGTCAGTGATGGAGTAACAGATGATGAACCCCTCGCCTCCGCGCATGTACTGGTCCCTCATGGCCGTGAACTCCGCCTGAAACACAGGGTGCAAACTGACAGTCAGTGGGCAATGAGGGCAGACACCCGTCCCAAGGGTACAGGGCATGGAAATGTCTGCCGTGGCCCGCGAGAATCGAGATGCTGTCGGAGGGGCGGTACTGAGGGAGTGCCGCACTGTCGGAGGGGCGGTACTGAGGGAGTGCCGCACTGTCGGAGGGGCTGTACTGAGGGAGTGCCGCACTGTCGGAGGGGCTGTACTGAGGGAGCGCCGCACTGTCGGAGGGGCGGTACTGAGGGAGCGCCGCACTGTCGGAGGGGCAGTACTGAGGGAGTGCCGCACTGTCGGAGGGGCTGTACTGAGGGAGCGCCGCACTGTCGGAGGGGCGGTACTGAGGGAGCGCCGCACTGTCGGAGGGGCGGTACTGAGGGAGTGCCGCACTGTCGGAGATGCAGTACTGAGGGAGTGCCGCACTGTCGGAGGGGCAGTACTGAGGGAGCGCCGCACTGTCGGAGGGGCAGTACTGAGGGAGCGCCACACTGTCGGAGGGGCGGTACTGAGGGAGCGCCGCACTGTCGGAGGGGCGGAACTGAGGGAGTGCCGCACTGTCGGAGGGGCGGAACTGAGGGAGTGCCGCACTGTCGGAGGGGCGGTACTGAGGGAGTGCCGCACTGCCGGAGGGGCGGTACTGAGGGAGTGCCGCACTGCCAGAGGGGCAGTACTGAGGGAGTGCTGCACTGTCAGAGGGGCTGTACAGAAGGAACGGCACACTGTCGGTGGGGCAGTACTGAGGGAGTGCCGCACTGTCGGAGGGGCAGTACTGAGGGAGCGCCGCACTGTTGCTACCCACCTGTCCTGCAGTGTCCAGAATGTCCAGATGGGCCGACTCATCATCGATGCGCACACGTGTTTTGTAGGCGTCCTCTGAGAAATGGAGAGGGTTTTAAAATAAATAAATTAGAAACAAGAGAAGGAGGGTAACCTTGGACCAGGTTCATTTTGCAATACTGTCTCCTGCCCCTCCCTATCTCTAACCTCCTCCAGCCCCTACGATCCCCCGAGATCTCTGCGCTCCTCTAATTCTGGTCTCTTGTGCATGCCCCGATATCCATCACTCCACCATCGGTGGCCGAGCCTTCAGCTGCCTGGGCCCCAAGCTCTGGAACTCCCTCCCTCTAAGTCGCTCCTTGAAACCTCCCTCTTTGACCAAGCTTTTGGTCGCCTGCATCAATTTCTCCTGGGCGTCAGGCAACACATTCCCAAGGCCACACTTTCATCCCCTTTAACACTCCTCAGTGTTATTAAACACCGAGATAGGGAGCAGTTCCCATTAAAGCCACACAGTTTCAGCATCAAACACTCCCAGGGCAGGTACAGCACGGGTTAGATACAGAGCAAAGCTCCCTCTACACTGTCCCATCAAACACTCCCAGGGCAGGTACAGGGGGTTAGATACAGAGTAAAGCTCCCTCTACACTGTCCCATCAAACACTCCCAGGGCAGGTACAGGGGGTTAGATACAGAGTAAAGCTCCCTCTACACTGTCCCATCAAACACTCCCAGGGCAGGTACAGGGGGTTAGATACAGAGTAAAGCTCCCTCTACACTGTCCCATCAAACACTCCCAGGGCAGGTACAGCACGGGTTAGATACAGAGTAAAGCTCCCTCTACACTGTCCCATCAAACACTCCCAGGGCAGGTACAGGGGGTTAGATACAGGGTAAAGCTCCCTCTACACTGTCCCATCAAACACTCCCAGGGCAGGTACAGCACGGGGTTAGATACAGAGTAAAGCTCCCTCTACACTGTCCCATCAAACACTCCCAGGGCAGGTACAGCACGGGGTTAGATACAGAGTAAAGCTCCCTCTACACTGTCCCATCAAACACTCCCAGGGCAGGTACAGCACGGGGTTAGATACAGAGTAAAGCTCCCTCTACACTGTCCCATCAAACACTCCCAGGGCAGGTACAGGGGGTTAGATACAGAGTAAAGCTCCCTCTACACTGCCCCATCAAACACTCCCAGGGCAGGTACAGGGGGTTAGATACAGAGTAAAGCTCCCTCTACACTGTCCCATCAAACACTCCCAGGGCAGGTACAGCATGGGGTTAGATACAGAGTAAAGCTCCCTCTACACTGTCCCATCAAACACTCCCAGGGCAGGTACAGCACGGGGTTAGATACAGAGTAAAGCCCCCTCTACACTGTCCCATCAAACACCCCCAGGGCAGGTACAGCACGAGGTTAGATACAGAGTAAAGCTCCCTCTACACTGTCCCATCAAACACTCCCAGGGCAGGTACAGCACGAGGTTAGATACAGAGTAAAGCTCCCTCTACACTGTCCCATCAAACACTCCCAGGGCAGGTACAGCACGGGGTTAGATACAGAGTAAAGCTCCCTCTACACTGTCCCATCAAACACTCCCAGGGCAGGTACAGCACGAGGTTAGATACAGAGTAAAGCTCCCTCTACACTGTCCCATCAAACACTCCCAGGGCAGGTACAGGGGGTTAGATACAGAGTAAAGCTCCCTCTACACTGTCCCATCAAACACTCCCAGGGCAGGTACAGGGGGTTAGATACAGAGTAAAGCTCCCTCTACACTGTCCCATCAAACACTCCCAGGGCAGGTACAGCACGGGGTTAGATACAGAGTAAAGCCCCCTCCACACTGTCCCATCAAACACTCCCAGGGCAGGTACAGGGGGTTAGATACAGAGTAAAGCTCCCTCTACACTGTCCCATCAAACACTCCCAGGGCAGGTACAGGGGGTTAGATACAGAGTAAAGCTCCCTCTACACTGTCACACGAGTAGTTCGGACGGACGCCGTCTCTCACCGATTGTCGGGTCGTGGTAATCCAGGAAGCGATGACTGATGAACTGCATTGTCATGGCTGCAAGAAGACAAACAGATTAGAGCTTGAGACGGGCTGCGTGACAATGAGACGAAACGTCGCGGCGGAATTAAGATGTTCAGCTAATATTTCGCGGCCAGTTGCGCCTGCAGACCGCACGCTGTCGGTGAGTGGGATTACCTTTACATGTAATTTGTGTTGTGTGACCTCCTCCACTCCCCTGCACTGCGCTGGGGGAATAAGCCTGCTATTATTGCGAGACGTTGCTGCAGTTCGTCGCGATTCTTGTTTCAAGTAGACTCTGTGGACTGTTTGCTGTTTAAGTAGACTCTGTCTGCTGTGAAATAGACCGTTTGCTGCGAGTCTTGCCCGAGACCCCGCCCCGCCCCCTCCTCATTGGCAGACATAGTGGTGTCACTCGACACTCTGTTCAGGTATCAGCATCTGCCCCCAGTAACAAGCCGATCAGAAACACCACCTCCCCATCCCTCCCGCAAGTTTTAACGGGAAATCTGATGGCTCAACTCTGCTCGGGGCTCGGTTGATAAATTTACTGTCTGTTGTGGTACTGAGCCACAAGACCCTCCACGGTCCTATGTGTTCAAATCCCTCCATGGCCGCCTCGCCCCCCACTCCGACTCTGTAACCTCCTCCAGTTCCTACAGCCTCCCTATCTCTGTAACCTCCTCCAGTCCCTCCCCATCTCTGTAACCCCCTCTAGCCCTACACCCCTCCCCATCTCTGTAACCTCCTCCAGCCCCTACACCCTTCCCTATCTCTGTAACCTCCTCCAGCCCCTACACCCCTCCCTATCTCTGTAACCCCTTTCAGCCCCTACACCCCTCACTATCTCTGTAACCTCCTCCAGTCCCTACAGCCCTCCCTATCTCTGTAACCTCCTCCAGTCCCTACAGCCCTCCCTATCTCTGTAACCTCCTCCAGCCCCTACACCCCTCCCTATCTCTGTAACCTCCTCCAGCCCCTACACCCCTCCCTATCTTTGTAACCTCCTCCAGCCCCTACACCCCTCCCTATCTCTGTAACCTCCTCCAGCCCTCCCCATCTCTGTAACCCCCTCCAGCCCCTACACCTTTCCCGATCTCTGTAACCTCCTCCAGCCCTTCCTATGTCTGTAACCCCCTCTAGCCCTACACCCCTCCCTATCTCTGTAACCTCCTCCAGCCCCTACACCCCTTCCTATCTCTGTAACCTCCTCCAGCCCCTACACCCCTCCCTATCTCTAACCACCTCCAGCCCCTACAAACCCCCCCCGAGATCTCTGCACTCCTCCAATTCTGGCCTCTTGCCCATCCCCTGATTATAATCGCTCCACCATCGGTGGCCGTGCCTTCAGCTGCCTGGGCCCCAAGCTCTGGAACTCCCTCCCTAAACCTCTCCGCCTCTCTCTCCTCCTTTAAGACCCTCCTTAAAACCGACCTCTGTGACCCAGCTTTTGGGCACCTGTCCCTAATATCTGTTTATATAGGGGCTTGGGGTCAAAAAAATCGTACCAGATATACCCTCCTGTAAAGCGCTTTGGGACATTTTACTACGTTAAAGGTGCTCTATAAATGGCGGGAGTTGTTAAACTGAAATGAACGTGTGTGCAAGTGAATCGTTCTGCTCATCGAGTAACTCGCGCTCTCCCCCCCACCCCGCCTGTAGTTTCTCGATTCCGAACACTCTGTGCTTGCTGGGTCAGGAGACTCTGGTTGCCATGGCATCTCATCCTGCGGGGTATTATGGGATGAGCAGATGACATCACCGTCAACTTAATCCCTGTGGGGAAAGCCCAGGTTATGAACGAGGGCGTTCCGACATGTTGGGGGTGGGGGAGGGAGAATGACTTCATGGTAACCAGGGGCGGGGAGGGGGCAGGTCTGTGATGGTCGGGTCCGTGTGCTGCGAGGGGGCGGAGGGGAAAGAGGGGTGACTGTTCTCAGCAGACATGGTCCTGATTTACTAATAATTGCAAAGATGAAACCAGAACTGTGGGGACACTTCCCTCGGTGTGTCAGCTGTGGCTCAGTGGGTAACACACTCGCCTCTGAGTCAGAAGGCCGTGGGTTCAAGTCCCACTCCAGGAACTTGAGCACAAAAATCTACGCTGACACTCCCAGTGCAGTGCGGAGGGAGCGCCGCGCTGTCGGAGGGGCAGTACTGAGGGAGTGCCGCACTGTCGGAGGGGCGGTACTGAGGGAGCACCGCACTGTCGGAGGGGCGGTGCTGAGGGAGCGCCGCACTGTCGGAGGGGCAGTACTGAGGGAGTGTCGGTGGGGCAGTACTGAGGGAGCCCCGCACTGTCGGAGGGGCAGTACTGAGGGAGCCCCGCACTGTCGGAGGGGCGGTACTGAGGGAGCGCCGCACTGTCGGAGGGGCGGTACTGAGGGAGCGCCGCACTGTCGGAGGGGCGGTGCTGAGGGAGCGCCGCACTGTCGGAGGGGCGGTACTGAGGGAGCGCCGCACTGTCGGAGGGGCAGGACTGAGGGAGCGCCGCACTGTCGGAGGGGCGGTACTGAGGGAGCCCCGCACTGTCGGAGGGGCGGTACTGAGGGAGCGCCGCACTGTCGGAGGGGCAGGACTGAGGGAGCGCCGCACTGTCGGAGGGGCGGTACTGAGGGAGCCCCGCACTGTCGGAGGGGTGGTGCTGAGGGAGTACCGCACTTAGAAACATAGAAAATAGGAGCAGGAGTCGGCCATTCAGCCCCTCGAGCCTGCACCATTCAATATGATCATGGCTGATCCTCTCTCTCTCTCAACACCATATTCCCACTTTCTCTCCATACCCCTTGATGTCTTTTGTGTCTAGAAATCTATCTATCTCCCTCTTAAATATATTCAGTGACTTGGTCTCCACAGCCTTCTGTGGTAGAGAATTCCACAGGTTCACCTCCCTCCGAGTGAAAACATTTCTCCTCATCCCGGTCCTAAATTCCCTGCCCCGTATCCTGAGACTGTGACCCCTTGTTCTAGACTTCCCAGCCCCGGGGAACATCCTCCCCGCATCCAGTCTGTCCAACCCAGTCAGAATTTTGTACCTTTCAATGAGATCCCCTCTCATTCTTCTAAACTCCAGTGAATACAGGCCCAGTCGACCCAATCTCTCCTCATACGTCAGTCCTGCCATCCCAGGAATCAGTCTGGTGAACCTTCGCTGCACTCCCTCTGTGGCAAGTATATCCTTTCTTAGGTAAGGAGACCCAAACTGCACACAATACTCCAGGTGCGGTCTCACCAGGGCCCTGTATAACTGGAGTAAGACCTCCTTGCTCCTGTACTCAAACCCTCTCGCAATGTCCGATTCCCCTGGGAGTCCCTGGCCCAAAGACTGCCCAAAGTGGAGGAAGTGCATCCGAGAGGGCGCTGAGCACCTCGAGTCTCTTTGCCGAGAGCGTGCAGAAACCAAGCGTCGACAGCGGAAGGAGCGTGCGGCAAACCCGGCTCCCCACCTAACCCTTTCCTTCAACCACTATCTACCCCACCTGTGACCGAGACTAGATCCCACATTGGTCTCGGTCACCTTCGAACTCGTGTCAGTGTGGAAGCAAGTCAGCCTCGACTCCGAGGGACTGATGATGATCCAGGCCCCTCATAGTTTTATGCACAATTTAATCTCTTCAGCCTCCTCTATTCTACAGAAAACAACCCGTCGATTCAATCTTTCCTCATAGCTAAAATTCTATTTTTAGTCCAGGTCCAGGTAATATCCTGGTAAATCTCCTAATCTTAAAAGCTCCCCCAGTTAAAAGCTTTGAGGGTCAAAAACTGATTTGCCGTCTGTTATATATGTAAACCTGTACATACCTTGTAATAGCCACCAGAGGGCTCATTCCCTGGAGTCCCAAGGGATCCCACAATCCCTTGGGAGCACAGGTACTTAAGGAGGCCTCACAGGCTGGCGAGGCACTCTGGAGACCTGTAATAAAAGACTACGGTCACACTTTACTTTGAGCTCACAGTCTCTGGTCAGACTCTTTATTCATTCATAACACCGTCTCTGTAATGAATTAGAATCGTAGAACGATACAGTGCAGGAGGAGGCTGTTGGGCCCATCGGGCCTGTGCTGGCTCTGTGACAGAGCGATGAAATCAGTCCCACTCCCCCCGCTCTTTCCCACAGCCCGGCAGTTCCCTTTTGAAAGTCACGATTGAATCTGCTCCCACCGCCCTTTCAGGCAGCGCGTTCCCGATCACAACAACTCGCTGCGTAATAACATTCCCATCTCCCCTTCTGGTTATCGTCAATCTGTGCCCTCTGGTTCTCAACCCTTCCGCCAATGGGAACAGTTTCTCTCGGTCTACTCTGTCCAGCCCCCTCATGATTTTGAGCACCTCTCTCAACCTTCTCTCTCTGCTCCAAGGAGATCAACCTCAGCTTCTCCAGTCTCTCCCCGTCACTGACGTCCCTGATGGGGAGCGGGCGGGGAAGTGGAGCTGAGCCCAGGATCGGATCAGCCATGATTGTATTAAATGGCGGAGCAGGCTCGAGGGGCCGAATGGCCGACTCCTGCTCCTATTTCTAATGCTCTCGTGTTGCTATCCCTGCTACCATTCTGCTCAATCTCTTCTGCACCCTTTCCAAGGCCCTCGCCGCGACCTTCCTGAAGTGTTCAGTGCCCAGAATTGTCCAGGGTTCTTCGGTGGAGGCCGAACCAAGCAGGTGGTGAAGGCGGCAAATGGCATGTTGGCCTTCATAGCGAGGGGATTTGAGTATAGGAGCAGGGAGGTCTTACTGCAGTTGTACAGGACCTTGGTGAGGCCTCACCTGGAATATTGTGTTCAGTTTTGGTCTCCTAATCTGAGGAAGGACGTTCTTGCTATTGAGGGAGTGCAGCGAAGGTTCACCAGACTGATTCCCGGGATGGCAGGACTGACATATGAAGAAAGACTGAATCAACTGGGCTTGTATTCACTGGAGTTTAGAAGGATGAGAGGGGATCTCATAGAAACATATAAAATTCTGACGGGACTGGACAGGTTAGATGCAGGAAAAATGTTCCCGATGTTGGGGAAGTCCAGAACCAGGGGTCACAGTCTAAGGATAAGGGGTAAGCCATTTAGGACCGAGATGAGGAGAAACTTCTTCAATCAGAGAATTGTGAACCTGTGGAATTCTCTACCGCAGAGAGTTGTTGAGGCCAGTTCGTTAGATATATTCAAAAGGGAGTTAGATGTGGCCCTTACGGCTAAAGGGATCAAGGGGTATGGAGAGAAAGCAGGAATGGGGTACTGAGGTGAATGATCAGCCATGATCTTATTGAATGGTGGTGCAGGCTTGAAGGGCCGAATGGCCTACTCCTGCACCTATTTTCTATGTTTTTAATTCGGTGGGAATCTTTGATCTGCAGGCAGCAGGTGGGAGCAGTGTATGATGCCTCGTGTAGTCGAATAGCCCGCCGGGTCTGGAGTCCAGAGGGAATGGGGATGGGGCGGCGAGCGGCACCTGGTCACATCCACCGAAACCCTGTCCAACCCGACCGATTGCCAGGAAAGGAAACGGGCGCGATCGCAACAGGAGGTCCACTTACCGCTCTTGCCGACTCCACCCGCGCCCAGCATGACGATCTTGTACTCGCGGATACCCCCGGCGGTGCTGGCACTCGGCCTGGCCAAAGCAGCGGCCTCCATCGTCTCCCCGGCTTCACTCCCGTCTCCAAACTGCAAATACAAAGCAGGGGGTTTGTGTCTCGGCCCAGGAAACACGGCATGGGCACCATCCCCAGTCACCAGCGCCCTCTCGTCCTCGTGTGGCAGCCGTGGGTCAGTGGGCAGCGCTCTCGTCTCGGAATCAACAGGTTGTGGGTTCCAGTCCCACTCCAGGGATTTGAGCACGTAAATTTAGGCTGACACTCCCGGTGCACGACTGAAGGAGCGCAGTACTGTGCTGTCTGAGGGGCGGTGCTGAGGGAGCGCCGCACTGTCGGAGGGGCGGTACTGAGGGAGTGCCGCACTGTCGGAGGGGCAGTACTGAGGGAGTGCCGCACTGTCGGAGGGGCAGTACTGAGGGAGTGCCGCACTGTCGGAGGGGCAGTACTGAGGGAGCGCCGCACTGTCGGAGGGGCAGTACTGAGGGAGTGCCGCACTGTCGGAGGGGCGGTACTGAGGGAGTGCCGCACTGTCGGAGGGGCGGTACTGAGGGAGCGCCGCACTGTCGGAGGGGCAGTACTGAGGGAGTGCCGCACTGTCGGAGGGGCGGTACTGAGGGAGTGCCGCACTGTCGGAGGGGCGGTACTGAGGGAGCGCCGCACTGTCGGAGGGGCGGTACTGAGGGAGTGCCGCACTGTCGGAGGGGCGGTACTGAGGGAGCGCCGCACTGTCGGAGGGGCGGTGCTGAGGGAGCATCGCACTGCGCTGTCGGAGGGGCAGTACTGAGGGAGCGCCGCACTGTCGGAGGGGCGGTACTGAGGGAGCGCCGCACTGTCGGAGGGGCGGTACTGAGAGAGCGCCGCACTGTCGGAGGGGCGGTACTGAGGGAGCGCCGCACTGTCGGAGGGGCGGTACTGAGGGAGCGCCGCACTGTCGGAGGGGCAGTACTGCGGGGGCGGTACTGAGGGAGTGCCGCACTGTCGGAGGGGCGGTACTGAGGGAGTGCCGCACTGTCGGAGGGGCGGTACTGAGGGAGTGCCGCACTGTCGGAGGGGCAGTACTGCGAGGGCGGTACTGAGGGAGCGCCGCACTGTCGGAGGGGCGGTACTGAGGGAGCGCCTCACTGTTGGATGAGACGTTAAGACGAGGTCCCATCTGCCCTCTTGGAAGTAAGTGATCCCCTGGCCACTCGTTCGAAAAAGAGCAGGGGGAGTTTTCCCCGGTGTCCTGGGGGCCAATATTTATCCCGTAATCAGCACAACAAAAACAGATGATCTGGATCGTTATCACATGGCTGTGTGTGGGAGCTTGCTGTGTGCAAATTGGTTGCCGCGTTTCCCACATTACAACAGTGAGCACACTCCAAAAGTACTTCATTGGCCAGAAAGCGCTTTGGGACACCTGATGTGGTGAAAGGCGCTATATAAATGCAAGTCTTTCTTTGGGTTTGGTGTAGGGCTTCAAGCAGCCAGACTTCCTGCACCTGATCACTGTCCAGTGACCCCCTCCTGCTGAAAGCGGTTTGATGCCAGAGCAGCAATGGGTACAGTTATGATGCACCCCTTGGTGGAACAGCCTGCAAACATTCGCTGTCCGTGTGTAGCACGGCCCACTGACGGAGAGGGAGGAGAGGTATCTATACAGCACCTTTTAATGTAGTAAAACTTCCCAAGACGCTTCACGGCAGCGATTATCAAACACGATCTGACACAGAGCCACAAAAGGAGATATCGGGACAGGTGACCCAAAAGCTGGGTCAAAGAGGGAGGTTTTAAGGAGCGTCTTAAAGGAGGAGAGAGAGGCGGGGAGGTTTAGGGAGGGAGTTCCAGAGCTTGGGGCCCAGGCAGCTGAAGGCATGGCCGCCGATGGAGCGATGGAAATCAGGGCAAGAGGCCAGAATTGGAGGAGTGCAGAGATCTCAGGAGGTTGTAGGGACTGGAGGAGGTTACAGAGATAGGGAGGGGCTGGAGGAGGTTCGAGATAGGGAGGGGGTGTAGGGGCTGGAGGAAGTTACTGAGATAGGGAGGGATGTAGGGGCTGGAGGAGGTTCGAGATAGGGAGGGGGTGTAGGGGCTGGAGGAAGTTACTGAGATAGGGAGGGGTGTAGGGGCTGGAGGAGGTTACAGAGATAGGGAGGCGTGTAGGGGCTGGAGGAGGTTACAGGGATAGGGAGGGGTGTAGGGGCTGGAGGAGGTTACAGGGATAGGGAGGGGTGTAGGGGCTGGAGGAGGTTACAGAGATAGGGAGGCGTGTAGGGGCTGGAGGAGGTTACAGGGATAGGGAGGGGTGTAGGGGCTGGAGGAGGTTACAGGGATAGGGAGGGGTGTAGGGGCTGGAGGAGGTTACAGAGATAGGGAGGGGTGTAGGGGCTGGAGGAGGTTACAGAGATAGGGAGGGGTGTATGGGTTGGAGGAGGTTACAGAGATAGGGAGGGGTGTAGGGGTTGGAGGAGGTTACAGAGATAGGTAGGGGTTGGAGGAGGTTACAGAGATAGGGAGGGGTGTAGGGGTTGGAGGAGGTTACAGAGATAGGGAGGGGTGTAGTGGCTGGAGGAGGTTACAGAGATAGGGAGGGGTGTAGTGGCTGGAGGAGGTTACAGAGATAGGGAGGGGTTGGAGGAGGTTACAGAGATAGGGAGGGGTGTAGGGGTTGGAGGAGGTTACAGAGATAGGGAGGGGTTGGAGGAGGTTACAGAGATAGGGAGGGGTGTAGTGGCTGGAGGAGGTTACAGAGATAGGGAGGGGTGTAGGGGCTGGAGTGTGTGATAATTACCATGATATTTTCCCCCAACTATAATTAATTTCCAGCACGAAGTAATTTGATGAGCGGCTGGCCCGAGGCATACATTTTGCAACGACTGGGGACGGACTGAATTGCTGCCCTGCCCCTGGAATGGTTTGCAGCCTCTAGTGAGCAAGAGAAGCCAAGGCTTTGAACAGCAAGAGAGGCCTCACTGGGGGAACAGGGGGCTGTGAGTTGGGGGTTAGCTGGTTACAGGGGGGCCCCCAGGGAGGAAACGCTTGAAGAAACTGACCGAGATATTTACATCGAAATTAGGAACACACATTTGTCAAACTGAGCATTTCTGCATAAATTTAAAAGACTCGAACACAACTTGGGCTGGTTCGTTTCGAACAAACTTCACAGCCAGCTTCGGACACCGCGAAAAGTTTTCATGCAAAGTTTTAAAACAGTTTCCAAACTTTCAGAAGTTACCTTTAACCGTCTCAGCCGCCCCTCGCCCTCATCCTGCTCCAGCGAACCGGGTGACTTTTGAATGTTAAGCCGAGCTAGCCTCTCCTCTGAACTCCCCCGGCCAAAAGTTAACTTCAGTAGAAAAGTTTTGAGGTCTTTTTGTTTCTCGCCACCCCCCTCCCCGCCTTCCCTCCACTCACTCACAGGGTCTTAGTGCCCGCCTTGTTGGAGGCCAGCTCTGGTCTATCCAGCAACCCCAGTTAGTTTTCAGTCCCTCTCTCAATCCCCCCCTTTTGTATTTCCGTGTTGTGTCTTCTTCCCGAGTATGCAATGTACAGAAGGGGACGCCCTGCTGGCTGGGGCGGGGAGCAGCCCAACAAGTCAAACTTGCATTTATCTAGCGCCTTTAACAATAACTTACATTTATCAACATAAGAAATGGGAGCAGGAGTCGGCCATACGGCCCCTCGAGCCTGCTCCGCCATTCAATAAGATCATGGCTGATCCGATCATGGACTCAGCTCCACTTCCCCGCCTGCCCCATCGCTTAAGAAACTGTCTTAAATTTATTCAATGTCCCAGCTTCCACAGCTCTCTGAGGCAGCGAATTCTACAGATTTACAACCCTCTGAGAGAAGAAATTCCTCCTCATCTCAGTTTTAAATGGGTGGCCCCTTATTCTAAGACCATGCCCCCTAGTTCTAGTCTCTCCCACCAGTGGAAACATCCTCTCTGCATCCACCTTGTCGAGCCCCCTCACAATCTTATACGTTTCGATAAGATCACCTCTCATTCTTCTGAATTCCAATGAGTAGAGGCCCAACCTCCTCAACCTTTCCTCATAAGTCAACCACCTCATCCCCGGAATCGACCGAGTGAACCTTCTCTGAACTGCCTCCAAAGCAAGTATATCCTTTCGTAAATATGGAAACCAAAACTGCACGCAGTATTCCAGGTGTGGCCTCACCAATACCCTGTATAACTGTAGCAAGACTTCCCTGCTTTTATACTCTATTCCCTTTGCAATAAAGGCCAAGATTCCATTGGCCTTCCTGATCACTTGCTGTACCTGCATACTAACCTTTTGTGTTTCATGCACAAGTAACCCCCAGGTCCCGCTGTACTGCAGCACTTTGTAATCTTTCTCCATTTAAATAATAACTTGCTCTTTGATTTTTTTTTCTGCCAAAGTGCATGACCTCACACTTTCCGACATTATACTCCATCTGACAAATTTTTGCCCACTCACTTAGTCTGTCTGTGTCCTTTTGTATCCTCCTCACACATTGCTTTTCCTCCCATCTTTATATCGTCAGCAAACTTGGCTACGTTACACTCAGTCCCTTCTTCCAAGTCGTTAATATAGATTGT
Organism: Pristiophorus japonicus; assembly: GCF_044704955.1. Classification (NCBI taxonomy): domain Eukaryota; kingdom Metazoa; phylum Chordata; class Chondrichthyes; family Pristiophoridae; genus Pristiophorus; species Pristiophorus japonicus. Next base: position 3,765,500 of record NC_092006.1, read on the forward strand.
AAATAGTTGAGGTCCCAGCACTGATCCCTGCGACACCCCACTAGTTACTGATTGCCAACCCGAGAATGAACCATTTATCCCAACTATCATCACAGGCAGTCCCTCGGAATCGAGGAAGACTTGCTTCCACTCTTAAAATGAGTCCTTAGGTGGCTGAACAGTCCAATACGGGAACCACAGTCCCCTGTCACGGGTGGGACAGACAGTCGCTGAGGGAAGGGGAGGCTGGGACTGGTTTGCCGCACGTTCCTTTCGCTGCCTGCGCTTGGTTACTGCATGCTCTCTGCGACGAGACTCGAGGTGCTCAGCGCCCTCCCGGATGCACTCCCTCCACTTAGGGCGGACTGGGTCTTTGGCCAGGGACTCCCAGGTGTCGGTGGGGATGTTGCACTTTATCAGGGAGGCTTTGAGGGTGGTCCCTGTAACGTTTCCTCTGGCCCACCTTTGGCTCGCTTGCCTGAAGGAGTTCCGAGTGGAGCGCTTGCTTTGGGAGTCTCGTGTCTGGGGGACATGCGGACAATGTGGCCCTGCCCAGCGGAGCTGGTCGAGTGTGGTCAGTGCTTCGATGCTGGGGATGTTGGGCCTGGTCGAGGACGCTAACGTTGGTGCGTCTGTCCTCCCAGGGGATTTGCAGGATCTTGCGGAGCCATCGCTGGTGGTATTTCTCCAGCGAGTTGCATTTATATAGAACCTTTAATGTAGTGAAATGTCCCAAGGCGCTTCACAGGGGCGTAACTCAAACAGAATCTCTCACCGGGCCACATCATGAGATGTAAGAACATAAGAATTAGGAGCAGGAGTCGGCCATTCGGCCCCTCGAGCCTGCTCCGCCATTCAATCAGATCACGGCTGATCATCCACCTCAACTCCACTTTCCTGCCCGATCCCTCGATTCCCTTAATGTCCAAAAATCGATCGATCTCAGCCCTGAATATACTCAACGACTGAGCCTCCACAGCCCTCGGGGGCAGAGAATTCCAAAGATTCACCACCCTCTGAGTGAAGAAATTGGTCAAAGTGGGAGGTTTTAATGAGCACCTTACAGGAGGAGAGAGAGAGGAGGTTTAGGGAGAGAATTCCAGAGCTTGGAGGCCAGGTAGCTGGAGGCACGGCCGCCAATGCTGGAGCAATGGAAACCACGGAGATGCTCTCGAGGCTAGAATTGGAGAAGTGTAGAGATCTCGGAGGGTTGGAGGAGGTAACAGAGATAGGGAGGGGTGTAAGGGCTGGAGGAGGTTACATGGATAGGGAGGGGTGTAGGGGCTGGAGGAGGTTACAGAGATAGGGAGGGGTGTAGGGGCTGGAGGGGGTTACAGAGATCGGGAGGGGTGCAGGGGCTGGAGGAGGTTACAGAGATAGGGAGGGGTGTAGGGGCTGGAGGAGGTTACAGAGATAGGGAGGGGGTGAGAAAGTGACAGATTTGAATAGGAGGATGAGAATTTTGAAATCGAGGCGTTGCCGGTCAGCTAGCACAGTGGGTGATGGGTGAGTGGGACTGGGTGTGAGTTAGGACACGGGGCAGTGAGCACAGGGGGTGATGGGTGAGTGGGACTGGGTGTGAGTTAGGACACGGGGCAGTGAGCACAGGGGGTGATGGGTGAGCGGGACTGGGTGTGAGTTAGGACACGGGGGCAGAGAGCACAGGGGGTGATGGGTGAGCGGGACTGGGTGTGAGTTAGGACACGGGGCAGTGAGCACAGGGGGTGATGGGTGAGCGGGACTGGGTGTGAGTTAGGACACGGGGTCAGCCGACGTTTGAATGGGCCCAAGTTTACGCAGGATGGGTGATGGGAGGCTGGGCGGGAGAGTGTTGGAATAGTCGGAGTGTGGAGGTAACAAAGGCACGGATAAGATCAGAAATGGACGCCAAGTTCTGTCCTCATGTGGACAGTCGGCCCATCTCAGCTCGAGTGGTTATGGGGGGTGTGGGGGGGCAACACAGTCGATTTCAGTGCCCCCCACCCCTCACAACCCTCCCCTAGAGAGGGGTAAAATGGGGAATATACCCCATCTCTGCCGGGAATAGCGTGTCTGGGGATTGGGGACTGTCTGTGATGCCACTCGCAGTGGAATAGCCTCCCATCACCGCCGCTCGCTCAGTACAGAATGGCCCCATGGGCGGGGTGAGGGAGAGCGAGAGGAGGGTAAGAAGCGTAGAAAATAGTAAATCCATCGCGAGTGCGAGTGTCCGCTATCTCAACCACCCAGTCTAATCCCGCTCTCCCCCTCACTCCCTGTACCCTTTAATATCCCACCCAGTCTAATTCCGCTCTAGACGGGGTTCGAGGGGCTGAATGGGCCTCCTCCTGTTCCTGTGTAACAGGCTCGAGGGGCTGAATGGGCCTCCTGTTCCTGTGTAACAGGCTCGAGGGGCTGAATGGGCCTCCTCCTGTTCCTGTGTAACAGGCTCGAGGGGCTGAATGGGCCTCCTCCTGTTCCTGTGTAACAGGCTCGAGGGGCTGAATGGGCCTCCTCCTGTTCCTGTGTAACAGGCTCGAGGGGCTGAATGGGCCCCCTCCTGTTCCTGTGTAACAGGCTCGAGGGGCTCAATGGGCCTCCTGTTCCTGAGGTCTGGGATGAGTTTACTCATCCCGTGGGAAGTCGAGGTGGGAAGGGATTGGTTCAAAGCTCGGAATGGACACGGCAAGAAACTGAGAGTTACAGAGAGAGAAAATACTGAGGTTGGTAACACGCGAGGATGTGAAACTGCGACAGTTCTTCCCCTTTCAGTTTGTAGCCGTGTTTCTTGTACTAACAGCTGTCCCAATTTAAATTTACAATAACATCTCGTCTTTATATAGCGCCATTAATGCAGTAAAACGTCCTAAGGCACTTCACAGGAGCGTTATAAAACAAAACCAATTAATTTGACACCGAGCCGAATAAGTAGATAGTCGGGACAGGTGACCAAAAGCTTGGTCAAAGAGGCAGGTTTTAAGGAGCATCTTAAAGGGAGAAAAGAGAGGTTTCGGGAGGGAGTTCCAGAGCTTGGGGCCCAGGCAGCTGAAGGCACGGCCACCGATGGTGGAGTGATTATAATCAGGGATGTTCAGGAGGGCAGAATTAGAGAAGCGCAGACATCTCGGGGACTGTAGGGGCGAGCTGGAGGGGATTACAGAGATAGGGAGGGGTGTAGGGGCTGGAGGAGGTTACAGAGATAGGGAGGGGTATAGGGGCTGGAGGAGGTTACAGAGATAGGGAGGGGTATAGGGGCTGGAGGAGGTTACAGAGATAGGGAGGGGTATAGGGGCTGGAGGAGGTTACAGAGATAGGGAGGGGTGTAGGGGCTGGAGGAGGTTACAAAGATAGGGAGGGGTGTAGGGGCTGGAGGAGGTTACAGAGATAGGGAGGGGTGTAGGGGCTGGAGGAGGTTACAGAGATAGGGAGGGGTGTAGGGGCTGGAGGAGGTTACAGAGATAGGGAGGGGTGTAGGGGCTGGAGGAGGTTACAGAGATCGGGAGGGGCGAGGCCCATGGAGGGATTTGTAAATAAGGATGAGAATTTTGAAATCGAGGTGTTGGGAAACATAGAAAATAGGTGCAGGAGTAGGCCATTCAGACCTTCGAGCCTGCACCACCATTCAATAATTCCCTCAGTACCCCTTTCCTGCTTTCTCTCCATACCCCTTGATCCATTTAGCCGTAAGGGCCACATCTAACTCCCTTTTGAATATATCCAGTGAACTGGCCTCAACAACTTTCTGTGGTAGAGAATTCCACAGGTTAACAATTCTCTGAGTGAAGAAGTTTCTCCTCATCTCGGTCCTAAATGGCTTACCCCTTATCCTTAGACTGTGACCCCTGGTTCTGGACTTCCCCAACATCGGGAACATTCTTCCTGCATCTAACCTGTCCCGTCCCATCAGAATTTTACAAGTTTCTATGAGATCCCCTCTCATCCTTCTAAACTCCAGTGAATAAAGGCCCAGTTGATCCAGTCTCTCCTCATATGTCAGCCCAGCCATTCCGGGAATTAGTCTGGTGAACGTTCGCTGCACTTCCTCAATAGCAAGAATGTCCTTCCTCAGATTAGGAGACCAAAACTGAACACAATATTCCAGGTGAGGCCTCACCAAGGCCCTGTCCAACTGCAGTAAGACCTCCCTGCTCCTATACTCAAATCCTCTCGCTATGAAGGCCAACATGCCATTTGCCTTCTTCACCGCCTGCTGTACCTGCATGCCAACTTTCAATGACTGATGTACCATGTCACCCAGGTCTCGTTGCACCTCCCCTTTTTCTAGTCTGCCGCCATTCAGATATTCTGCCTTCGTGTTTTTGCCCCCAAAGTGGATAACCTCACATTTATCCACATTATACTGTATCTGCCATGCATTTACCCACTCACCTAACCTGTCCAAGTCACCCTGCAGCCTCTTAGCATCCTCCTCACAGCTCACACCGCCACCCAGCTTAGTGTCATCTGCAAACTTTGGAGATATTACACTCAATTCATTGATATATATTGTAAATAGCTGGGGTCCCAGCACTGATCCTTGCGGCACCCCACTAGTCACTGCCTGCCATTCTGAAAAGGACCCGTTTATCCCGACTCTCTGCTTCCTGTCTGCCAACCAGTTCTCTATCCACGTCAGTACATTACCCCCAATACCATGTGCTTTGATTTTGCACACCAATCTCTTGTGTGGGACCTTGTGAAAAGCCTTTTGAAAGTCCAAATACACCACATCCACTGGTTCTCCCTTGTCCACTTTACTAGTTACATCCTCAAAAAATTCTAGAAGAATTGTCAAGCATGATTTCCCTTTCATAAATCCATGCTGACTTGGACCGATCCTGTCACTGCTTTCCAAATGGGCTGCTATTTCATCCTTCATGATTGACTCCAACATTTTCCCCACTACTGCCAATGTAGGTCAGCGAGCACAAGGGGTGATGGGTGAGCGGGACTAGGTGTGTGTTAGGACACGGGGCAGCGAGCACAGCGGGTGATGGGTGAGCGGGACTCGGTGCGAGTTAGGACACGGGGGCAGCGAGCACAGCGGGTGATGGGTGAGCAGGACTCGGTGCGAGTTAGGACACGGGGGCAGCGAGCACAGGGGGTGATGGGTGAGTGGGACTGGTTGCGAGTTAGGACACGGGAGCAGCGAGCACAAGGGGTGATGGGTGAGCGGGACTCGGTGCGAGTTAGGACACGGGGGCAGCGAGCACAGGGAGTGATGGGTGAGCGGGACTCGGTGAGAGTTAGGACACGGGGGCAGCGAGCACAGGGGGTTATGGGTGAGCGGGACTCGGTGAGAGTTAGGACACGGGGGCAGTGAGCACAGCAGGTGATGGGTGAGCGGGACTCGGTGCGAGTTAGGACACGGGGGCAGCGAGCACAGGGGGTGATGGGTGAGCGGGACTCGGTGCGAGTTAGGACACGGGGGCAGCTAAGTTTTGGACGACCTCAAGTTTACGTAGGGTAGAATTTGGGAGGCCAGCCAGGAGTGCGTTGGAATAATCAAGTCTGGAGGTAACAAACGCACGGATGAGGGCTTCAGCAGCGGATGAGCTGAGGGTTTGGGGAAGCCTTGGCGAGTTGCTGCAGTGCATCTTGTAGACGGTGCACACTGCAGCCACGGTGCGCCGGTGGTGGAGGGAGTGAGTGTTGAAGGTGGTGGGTAGCGTATCGATCGAGCGGCCTGTTTTGGCCTGGATGGTGTCGAGCTTCTCGAGTGTTGTTGGAGCCGCATTTGTGCGCTTCTGTGATGTACGTGGGGTTTTAACACTGCAAGTAAATGCTGCGGCCATTGTTAGCCGATGAATGGGGAGAGACGGAGAGAGGGAGACTGAGAGAAAGCCATTGTTCGGGCGGACAGTGCTTGGATTCAGCACTTGTTGCATGTGATGCAGGAGGCCAAGAATAAAACAAACCCGTTGTGGGATTTGAATTCCCAGCAGCATCTCGAGGGAAACAAAGAGATGTGTTGTATTTAATTAATTTACTTCGCCGTAATGTCAGGGCAGCAGTCCGCACCCAGGCAGAATAGCACCCCTCGTTTGTACAATTCATTCCCATCGGGTACTGTGTGTGTGTCTCACGCCAAGGGTTTGCTGTGCACAGTGTGAAGTTTGTGACTGATGAGAACAGGAGTCGGCCATTCGGCCCCTCGAGCCCGCTCCGCCATTCAATGAGATCACGGCTGATCTTCGACCTCAACTCCACTTTCCCGCCCGATTCCCTTAATATCCAAAAATCTATCGATCTCCGCCTTGAATATACTCAACGACTGAGCCTCCACAGCCCTCTGGGGCAGAGAACTGCAAAGATTCACCACCCTCTGAGTGAAGAAATTCCTCATCTGAGTCCCAAATGGCTGACCCCTTATCCTGAGACTGTGTGACCCCTGGTTCTAGACTCCCCAGCCCCGGGGGGAAACACCCTCCCTGCATCTACCCTGTCGAGCCCTGTAAGAATGTTGTATGTTTCAATGAGATCACCTCTCATTCTTCTAAACTCCGGAGAATATCGGCCCAGTCTGCTCGATCTCTCCTCATAGGACAATCCCCCCCATCCCAGGAATCAGTCTGGTGAACCTTCGCTGCACTCCCTCTGTGGCAAGTATATCCTTCCTTAGGTAAGGAGACCCAAACTGTGCACAATACCCCAGGTGTGGTCTCACCAGGGGCTGATGTAACTGCAGTAAGACGTCTTTACGCTTGTACTCAAATCCTCCTGTTGTAAATCAAGTGATGGACTGGGTGGTACAGGTTCTGCCTCTCTGTTCGAAGATGTTGGGTCGATTCCTTCATGTCTTGCTGCCAAGATGGGATCGACCCCAGAACTTCCCCGTGCGGGGCCCAACTCCATGGAGCCGGTACCTGTTGACTTATTTACCCAACAGCTTAGGGACTTCCCCGTCCCCGAGGTCACATTTGCTATATTAATTCAGGTTGTTGTTGCGTGAGAAAAAGCTCATTTCTACGTTTTTCGCCACCTCACTAGACATCCCAAAGCGCTTTACAGCCAATGAAGTACTTTTCGAGTGCAGTCACTGTTGTAATGTGGGAAACGCGGCAGCTCAAATTGCGCACAGCAAGCTCCCACACACAGCAATGGTGATAATGGCCCAGATCATGTTTTAGTGATGTTGGTTGAGGGGTAAAAATTGGCCCCAGGACACCGGGGAGAACACTCACCTCCCGCCCGTCCTGTGCCCTTCTTCAAAATAGTGTCTGCGGGATTTTTCACATCTACCCGGGAGGGCAGACGGGGCCTCGGTTTAACGTCTCATCCAAAGATGCCACCTCTGACAGCGCAGTACAGCGCTCCCTCAGTACTGCCCCTCCGACAGTGCAGTACGGCGCTCCCTCAGTACTGCCCCTCCGACAGCGCAGTGCGGCTCTCCCTCAGTACTGCCCCTCCGACAGTGCGGCGCTCCCTCAGTACTGCCCCTCCGACAGTGCGGCGCTCCCTCAGTACTGCCCCTCCGACAGTGCGGCGCTCCCTCAGTACTGCCCCTCCGACAGTGCGGCGCTCCCTCAGTACTGCCCCTCCGACAGTGCGGCGCTCCCTCAGTACTGCCCCTCCGACAGTGCGGTGCTCCCTCAGTACTGCTCCTCCGACAGTGCGGCGCTCCCTCAGTACTGCCCCTCCGACAGTGCGGCACTCCCTCAGTACTGCCCCTCCGACAGCGCAGTACGGTGCTCCCTCAGCACCGCCCCTCCGACAGTGCGGCACTCCCTCAGCACCGCCCCTCCGACAGTGCGGCGCTCCCTCAGTACTGCTCCTCCGACAGTGCGGCGCTCCCTCAGTATTGCCCCTCCGACAGTGCGGTGCTCCCTCAGTACTGCCCCTCCGACAGTGTGGTGCTCCCTCAGTACCGCCCCTCCGACAGTGCGGTGCTCCCTCAGTATTGCCCCTCCGACAGTGTGGTGCTCCCTCAGTACTGCCCCTCCGACAGCGCAGTACGGCGCTCCCTCAGCACCGCCCCTCCGACAGTGTGGTGCTCCCTCAGTACTGCCCCTCTGACAGTGCGGCGCTCCCTCAGTACTGCCCTCCGACAGCGCAGTACGGCGCTCCCTCAGTACTGCCCCTCCGACAGCGCAGTACGGCGCTCCCTCAGTACTGCCCCTCCGACAGTGCGGCGCTCCCTCAGTACTGCCCCTCCGACAGTACGGCACTCCCTCAGTACCGCCCCTCCGACAGTACGGCGCTCCCTCAGTAACGCCCCTCCGACAGTGCGGCACTCCCTCAGTACCGCCCCTCCGACAGTGCGGCGCTCCCTCAGTACCGCCCCTCCGACAGTGCAGCACTCCCTCAGTACTGCCCCTCTGACAGTGCAGCATTCCCTCAGTACTGCCCCTCCGACAGTGCAGCGCTCCCTCAGTACTGCCCCTCCGACAGTGCGGCGCTCCCTCAGTACTGCCCCTCCGACAGTGCGGCGCTCCCTCAGTACTGCCCCTCCGACAGTACGGCGCTCCCTCAGTACCGCCCCTCCGACAGTGCGGCACTCCCTCAGTACTACCCCTCCGACAGTGCAGCACTCCCTCAGTACTGCCCCTCCGACAGTACGGTGTCCCTCAGTACCGCCCCTCCGACAGTGCGGCATTCCACCAGCTCTTCAAGTTGACCGTTGCAGAACCTAAAACCTCTGCTGACACTCCCCCAACACACAAAACAACCAGCCATGTGTGTAGTGATTAGTGTATCAACCTTTAATTTGCATGTTCAAGATGTGTCGACAAATTCAACAGAGGAGAGATAGCGTTAGTGTAATATTGAAGCACAGATTGATGGTGTAATGCATTGTGAACACATCCCAGTTAAAATTTTGTTCTTGACACAAATTTGAAACGTCTCTGGTTAATTCATGGTTTTTTTTTACAATATAGCATAAGATGGAACAAGAGATTGTAGATAGACCACAGAGTACATTGGGTTCAGAAATAGTCCTTGTAAATTCACCAACCTTTTAGAAGCCAAATTTTCTCTTAATTTCTTTCCTGCCGAACTCTCCTGATCCTGTCGGACTGATGAAACATAGACCCCGCTAAATCTGAATGAATATCACTGATCTGTTTGACTCCTGTTTCCTCATGGCCTCTGCACAAGGCATCAACTCTCACTGGATGGCGGGTTCCAGTGGCACTGCCAGATGTCTGTTACTTCACTCCGTGTGCTCGCCAACTGGCTGCTTCCCTTACCCCAAACCTGGTCCTCTCCTCGCCTGACCCCCTCCCCCCCCTCCCCTGGACAGGCGGGAATCTCCAGTCAGGAGCCGTGGAATCACGAGAAGGGCTGAGCGTTTCTCCTCCCGAGAGCAAAGGGGTGCTGAGACCACGGGAAGATTGCAACAGGAGGAGGCCATTCGGTTCCCCTCGAGCCTGTTCCCCGTTCCCCGTACCCCTCCCCTGGACAGGCGGGAATCTCCAGTCAGGAGCCGTGGAATCACGAGAAGGGCTGAGCGTTTCTCCTCCCGAGAGCAAAGGGGTGCTGAGACCACGGGAAGATTGCAACAGGAGGAGGCCATTCGGTTCCCCTCGAGCCTGTTCCCCGTTCCCCGTACCCCTCCCCTGGACAGGCGGGAATCTCCAGTCAGGAGCCGTGGAATCACGAGAAGGGCTGAGCGTTTCTCCTCCCGAGAGCAAAGGGGTGCTGAGACCACGGGAAGATTGCAACAGGAGGAGGCCATTCGGTTCCCCTCGAGCCTGTTCCCCGTACCCCCCCCCCCCCACCCCTCCCCCAAGATCAGTTCTACTGCCTTGGCTGGAGCACCACACCCACACCGCGAATGTGCCGTCTCCGGAGAATACAGCCGCTACACCGGCGCAAAGACAGGCCGACTTGACCGACCGACCCCCAACCTGTCTCAAATCCGTGCCATTTTGGACAGTCGCCGAAGCCCTTCAGCGATCTCCCCCTCGGCCCCCGATGACCAACGGCGCAATGTTTGGAAGAACTGCGACATACGGGGAACGCCTTCCTTACCGAGGAGCCCAAAGTACCACGTGCAGGATCGGACCTTCCTCGCAAGCAGTGGTCGACCGTCGAGCGCCTTGGAACCAGCCACGGTAAGTGCCGCCACCATCTCCGCAGGCGACGGTGGCCATCACGCGACTCTGGAGCTCCGAATCCGACCCTGGAGCACAACATCGGGCACTGCCCTCCGAGGGGTTTCACAGGCAGCCGGCACGATACCCACGCTGCCACACTTAAGAGACGCTGAACGTTGATTTGCTTTGCGACGACCACACAGGAAGCAGAAGTGCCTCGGCCCCTCCTCCAGCACACTCGAGACGGAGCAGGGATCGAACGTGGGACCTCCTGGCCTCCTGTGGCTCAGCCCGAGTCGCCTGTGCCACCAGGGGAGGCTCATTGTCCAAGGCGGCGGAATCCGTGGGCGCCAGTTCCGAACCCAATTTGTCAGCGTCACGGCACAAGGTTAGTCAATTAATTCTGATCAGAAGTGGGGTGAGATGGTCGTGGTGGACTATGTACCAAACGGAACCGAGGGATGGGTCGTGACCAAAAGGAATCCATTTTTAAAAAGCGCTCACAGTCAGATAGAACACAAGAAATAAGGACTTAAGAAATAGGAGCAGGAGTCGGCCATTCGGCCCCTCGAGCCTGCTCCGCCATTTAATACGATCCTGGCTGATCTGATCATGGACTCAGCTCCACTTCCCCGCCCGCTCCCCATAACCCTTCACTCCCTTATCGCTCAAAAATCTGTCTATCTCCACCTTCAATATATTCAATGACCCAGCCTCCACAGCTCTCTGGGGCAGAGAATTCCACAGATTCACCACCCTCAGAGAAGAAATTCCTCCTCATCTCAGACCTAAATGGCCGACCCCTTATCCTGAGACTGTGTGACCCCTGGTTCTAGACTCCCCAGCCCGGGGGAAACACCCTCCCTGCATCTATCCTGTCAATCCCCCTCAGAATGTTGTATGTTTCAATGAGATCGCCTCTCATTCTTCTAAACTCGAGAGAATATCGGCCCAGTCTACTCAATCTCTCCTCATAGGACAATCCCCCCATCCCAGGAATCGGTCTGGTGAACCTTCGTTGCACTCCCTCTGTGGCAAGTATATCCTTCCTTGGGTAAGGAGACCCAAACTGTGCACAATACTCCAGGTGTGGTCTCACCAGGGCCCGGTATAATTGCACTTAACTGCTGTATCCTCCTCACTAGCATTCTATCACAGGACCTCAGAACTGTAGAACACCTCATCTCCGTCCCTCTTTCCTTGGCGAAGTGACAGGATGGTGAACGGGTGTTTTTGGGACTGGAGGAAGGTACACGGTGGTTTTCCTGATGTATATTAAAGGCTTGGGTGTACAGGGCACAATTTCCAAATTCGCAGAGGACACAAAACTTGGAAGTATAGTGAACAGTGAGGAGAATAGTGATAGACTTCAGGAAGACTGGTGGGATGGGCAGGCACACGGCAGATGAAGTTTAACGCAGAAAAATGCAAAGTGATACATTTTGGTCGGAAGAACAAGGACTAGGCAATATAAACTACAGGGTACAATACAAAAAGGGGGTGCATGAACAGAGAGACCCCTGGGGGTATATGTGCACAAATCGTGGAAGGTGGCAGGGCAGGTTGAGAAAGCGGTTAAAAACACTTACGGGATCCTGGGCTTCATAAATAGAGGCATAGAGACAAAAGCGTAGAAGTTATGATGAACCTGTATAAAACACTGGTTCAGTCTCAACTGGAGCACTGTGTCCAATTCTGGGCACCACACTGTGGGAAGGATGTGAAGACCCTTGGAGTGGGTGCAGAATAGATTTACAATAATGGTTCCAGGGGGATGAGGGACTTCAGTGACGGGGAGAGACTGGAGAAGCTGGGGTTGTTCTCCTTGGAGCAGAGAAGGTTGAGAGGAGATTTGATCGAGGTGCTCAAAATCACGAGGGGTTCTGGTCAGAGTAGATCGAGAGAAAGCATCGGATCTTCCAGCTCAACTCCATAGTGAAAGCGAAGCCTGGGTCTATCCTGTTCGAGGAAGCGGGCAGATGTTGAGGGGCAGGTTTAGGGGGCGGGAAGAGAGAGAGGATGAACAACTTGAATCGTTTGTGGAGAAGAATGACCAAACCAAGAATATGTTAACGCTACAAATTGGGCCAAAGCATTGTTCATCCGAACCTTGCTGGTGATCCAACCACAACTTTCAATTTTTCCCCCAAATACTTGCTTCCAAGTATGAGGCTCGCTCCCCCCTTGCCCGGACATTCTCAGTGGAAGCCATCTTGAGAAAGCGAGAGTGAGAGAGAGAGAGAGAGAGAGAGGTGCACGTCTTGTGTCACCTTCCAATGCCCAGAGGCTGGTAGAGTCTTGTGGGAAGCTATGCTGAAACGGGTTGTACAGCACTGGTTAGGCCACAGCTGGAGTACTGCGTGCAGTTCTGGTCACCGCATTACAGGAAGGATGTGATTGCACTGGAGAGGGTGCAGAGGGGATTTACCAGGATGTTGCCTGGACTGGAGAACTTTAGCTGTGAGGAAAGATTGGAGAGGCTGGGGTTGTTTTCTTTGGAACAGAGGAGGCTGAGGGGAGACCTGATTGAGGTGTATAAAATGATGAGGGGCCTGGATAGAGTGGATAGGACGGACCTGTTTCCCTTGGCAGAGGGGTCAACAACCAGGGTGCATAGATTGAAAGTAATTGGGGGGAGGTTTAGAGGGGATTTGAGGTGAAATGTCTTCACCCAGAGAGAGGTGGCGGTCTGGGGGGGGAACTCGCTGCCCGAAAGGGTGGTAGAGGCAGAAACCCTCACCACATTTGGATGTGCGCCTGAAGTGCCGTAACCTACAGGGCTACGGACCGAGAGCGGGAAAGTGGGATTAGGCCGGGTGGCTCTTGGTCGGCCGGCGTGGACACGATGGGCCGAAATGGCCTCCTCCCGTGTCGTAATTTTCTATAATTCTCCGAGTCGAGCCCATCCATTGAGATGGCCTCAGTCGTCATTTCCCCAACCCTTACGACCCATTCCCGTCTCCACTCTCCAATTCTTCATCCATTATTTCAGTTGAGAAAGGCAATGCAGACACATCTCGATGAATATCGCTCTTAACAGTGGAGGCATTGATTCCCCGTTTGCTAAAGTTTCCCGAACATCACAACAGAGTCAGCACTTTTTTTTTTAAAAGTACTTCATTGGCTGCAAAGCGCTTTGGGACGTCCGGTGGTCGTGAAAGGCGCCATATAAATGCAAGTCTTTCTTGCCACCTGATCTACAGCTAGCCCAGCCTTCTGCTCACTGCATGTCGCTTCGGGGAGTTTAAAAAAATATATACCCTCTCGAGAGCAATCATTTTTCTCTTGTGTTCAATTTTCCGCCAATCGAATTAGCCCTGGGAAAAGGAAAACTTTCCATCTCTGTCAGCGATGAAGCTCCCAGGTCCAACACGCCGCGATTAATTAAGGCCAAGTTGCAAATTCCAAAGCTAAGTCCCTGACGGGTCGCTGTAACATTTTCCATTTTCTACTAGCTGTCCTGTTGCCAAATCTTTGTCCAACAGACCAGGCAGAGAATGCCATCATGCTATCCGTCTGGGCTCAGCGTTTGAAAGTTGGTGTATTAACCCATGGCATTGCAAAGTATTACACAGTGTTTGCAGCACGGACACAGGCCATTCGGCCCATCGCTCCGTGCCGGGGTTTATGCCCCACACCAGCCCCCTCTCCATCTCACTCCATCACCATATCCTTCTATTCCTTTCTCCCCCATGTGTTTATCCAGCTTCCCCTTAAATACATCGATACTATTCACCTCAACCCCTCCCTGTGGCAGCGAGTTCCACATTCTCACCGCTCTCTGGGTAAAGAAGTTTCTCCTGAATTCCCTCATTGGGTTTATCAGTGACTGTCTGATACTGATGGCCCCTGGTTCTGGTCTCACTCATCAGTTGAAACATCTTCTCTACGTCTACCCTGACGAACCCCTTCATAATTTTTTTAAGGACCTCTCCTCAGGTCACCCCTCAGCCCTCTCCTTTCCAGAGAAAAGAGCCCGGCCCATTCAGTCTTTCCTGATAGTTTATAACCTCTAGATATGTACACAGTGATCCAAGTGTGGTCTAACCCAGGTATATAGAAACATAGAAAATAGGTGCAGGAGTAGGCCATTCGGCCCTTCTAGCCTGCACCGCCATTCAATGAGTTCATGGCTGAACATTCAACTTCAGTACCCCATTCCTGCTTTCTCGCCATACCCCTTGATCCCCCTAGCAGTAAGGACCTCATCTAACTCCTTGGACCACACTTGGAGACCAGAACTGTGCACAGTGCACAGTGCTCCAAGTGTGGTCTAACCCAGGTATATGGAGACCAGAACTGTGCACAGTGCTCCAAGTGTGGTCTAACCCAGGTATATGGAGACCAGAACTGTGCACACAGTGCTCCAAGTGTGGTCTAACCCAGGTATATGGAGACCAGAACTGTGCACAGTGCTCCCAGTGTGGTCTAATTATTCCTGATCAGACTGGAGAACATGTAAGTTCTAGGGAAATGTGTGGCTATTACACAGGAACAGGAGGAGGCCCATTCGGCCCCTCGAGCCTGTTACACAGGAACAGGAGGAGGCCCATCAGCCCCTCGAGCCTGTTACACAGGAAGGAGAAGGCCCATCAGCCCCTCGAGCCTGTTACACAGGAACAGGAGGAGGCCCATTCAGCCCCTCGAGCCTGTTAAACAGGAACAGGAGGAGGCCCATTCAGCCCCTCGAGCCTGTTACACAGGAACAGGAGGAGGCCCATTCAGCCCCTCGAGCCTGTTACACAGGAACAGGAGGAGGCCCATCAGCCCCTCGAGCCTGTTACACAGGAACAGGAGGAGGCCCATTCAGCCCCTCGAGCCTGTTACACAGGAACAGGAGGAGGCCCATTCAGCCCCTCGAGCCTGTTACACAGGAACAGGAGGAGGCCCATTCAGCCCCTCGAGCCTGTTACACAGGAACAGGAGGAGATCCATTCAGCCCTTTGAGCCTATTCCGCCATTCAATGAGATCACGGCTGATCTGCGACCTAACTCCATATACCCGCCTTTGGCCCATATCCCTCAATACCTTTGGTTAACAAAAATCTAGCGATCTCCGATTTAAAATTAACAATTGACCCAGCATCGATTGCCATTTGTGGAAGAGAGTTCCAAACCTCTACCACCCTTGGTGTGTAGAAATGTTTCCTAACTTCACTCCTGAAAGGTCTGGCTCTAATATTTAGACTATGCCCCCTGGTCCCAGACTCCCCAACCAGCGGGAATAGTCTCTGTACCTACCCTATCTGTTCCCCTTAATATCCCGAAAGCTTCGATCCGATCACCCATTAACCGTCTAAATTCCAGGAAATACAGTTTGTGTAATCTCTCCTCGTAAATTAACCCTTGGAGTCCAGGTATTATTCTGGTCAAACCTTCGCTGCACTCCCTCCAGGGCCTGTATGTCCTTCTCTGATTAACTCATTCCCCTGGACCCCCACAAAGTGCAGACCAGCCTGGAACAGACTCTGACACATCCGGGCCAAAATTGCCCTTCGCCGGAAACATGGTGTGCCTAACCTCGTTTCACCTCTCTCTTTTTTACCGCCCTGGTGGCCTCCTGAGGGAGATTCCGCTCTTTGGCTTTTTGTTTCCCAGCGGACTGGAAGTCGGTCATAATGGGGGAGTGGGGGGGGGTGAGCGGAAGTTCACGCACTCGAGTGGGGGGGGGGGGCGCGCGGGCGGAGTGTCTGCCGCTGTCACCCCATCAGCGTAGCGCTGATGACGTCACCACGACTCTCCCCTTCACCTCGAGGGGAGGCGAGCTTTGCCATTCTTTGAGTTCGGTCCACCGGGGAGGGTTTCGGCCGGGCCAGCGGCCTGGCATCCGAGAGAGAGAGGGGGGAGGTGGGGGGGGGGGGCGGGGGGCGCGGGGGGGGTTACCAGGCTGCCTGTTGGCGGCCCACCTAATTGTCGGTCCGACCCGCCTGTGGGCCGTCAGGAAAAAAAAAACTGGCGACCGCAGTAGGACCGATGGAAAAGGCTGATGGTGGATCGAGCGGCGGTGGCGAGATTCTCTCCGTGGAATTCCGCGTTCGGGGGGGGGTTGACATCAGCTGTGCGCCCTCTGATGACACACTTAGGACGGATCAGTAAGGGGTGGGGGTGGGGGGGTACAAGGGTCTACGCCGGGATAACGCAGGAGCGGAATTTTCACGCTCCGCCGCGCGTGGCCTGCCGATCTCTGGCGATAACGGGCCTCAAGAAAAAGGGGTCATTTCGGCCTCCTCATCTACACTCCTGATCGGAGCTGAGCTGTCGAATTTCAAGACATTCTTGCCACCGGGTGGGACAGACGGGCCGATGTTTTATAATACAACCACACCAGACCAGGTTCCAATGGGGCCGGGTGATGGGCGACCCTTGACCTCAGAAATTGTACCATCAGTTTTATACCACGCTCCCGTCAGCCCGTGTAGAATTCTGGGATTTATCTGTCACACTTTAGGTGTGACACACTTCTCACACTTTGGTAAAAATAAAGTACAAAAAGTAAGCCAATTATTTTCAATTTACAATTTTCCCCAACACGAGACCTCACCATCGAGCACCTCCAGAGTCGGTCTCTACGAATAATCTAATTAAACTCGGGCGTTCCTGCTTATAGCAACTGGAACTGCTGGTCTTAAAAGGATAGGCTGGGTTATAACCTCTGGGCAGCAGAATAATACAGCACGGGGTTAGATACAGAGTAAAGCTCCCTCTACACTGTCCCATCAAACACTCCCAGGGCAGGTACAGGGGGTTAGATACAGAGTAAAGCTCACTCTACACTGTCCCATCAAACACTCCCAGGGCAGGTACAGGGGGTTAGATACAGAGTAAAGCTCACTCTACACTGTCCCATCAAACACTCCCAGGGCAGGTACAGGGGGTTAGATACAGAGTAAAGCTCCCTCTACACTGTCCCATCAAACACTCCCAGGGCAGGTACAGGGGGTTAGATACAGAGTAAAGCTCCCTCTACACTGTCCCATCAAACACTCCCAGGGCAGGTACAGGGGGTTAGATACAGAGTAAAGCTCCCTCTACACTGTCCCATCAAACACTCCCCGGGCAGGTACAGCACGGGGTTAGATACAGAGTAAAGCTCCCTCTACACTGTCCCATCAAACACTCCCAGGGCAGGTACAGGGGGTTAGATACAGAGTAAAGCTCCCTCTACACTGTCCCATCAAACACTCCCAGGGTAGTACAGGGGTTAGATACAGAGTAAAGCTCCCTCTACACTGTCCCATCAAACGCTCCCAGGGCAGGTACAGCACGGGGTTAGATACAGAGTAAAGCTCCCTCTACACTGCCTCCCAATAACTTGCCTCAGCCTCAATGGAGGACATGTGTACCAATATTACATTTTTCTACCCCTCCCCATCTTGCCAACCATGAGATGGACAACTGCGTTCTCAATCTGGGGATATCTGTACCGTGGTTACGAGGAGATGACTTTCCCACCAAGCCCTTATCATGGAGGACACGTACCGAGGGCAGGTAGGGAAAGAGTTACATCTCATTAATGTTGGTTCGATTTGAATGCAGATCCCAATCTTGAAACCACAGGCCGCTGTAATGTACGCACCTGAGGGAACGCTGACGGGTTTGTAGAGCGGGCAGGTCCGAGGGCCTCCTCGTGGGCGCTGCTCCTGGGCCTGGCCAAGGGGGCCGTCGGCCGGTCCAGGCAGCGGGCGTTCGAGGGGGGTTCGTTCAGCCCGACTGCCTGCCCCTCTCCCGCGGCTACATCCTGAGCCAGGGTGTCCCTGGAGACGGAGCACGCGGTGTCCCCCGGTACGCTCGCGGCCTTCCGCGAGAGCTGGGCGCCGGAGGGACTGGAGTACATCGTCACTCCCCCACCCCCCCGGGAACAGAATTTTAATTTGCTTTTCAGTTTCTGTAAAAGTTTAATGTGTGGGTTCCAGGTGCCCTCGTCAAAAGGGGGCTCTTGATTTGATATTCTGTTCAAATAGTTGTGGAGCTGTTGAGTTATGAGGGGCTTAGCCCGTCACGTGATGGCGACAAGACTCGATAAAAGTTGGGTTCGGGGGGTCCACGATGGGGGCAGGTGGGTGTGAGCCTGGTGGATGAACCGGTAATGTGTAATTTGCTAATAAACCAACTAGTTCTTAACAGCAATGTGGGTTGCGATGAATTCTTAAGCAAAGATACCCATGTCTGACCAGCGCACTGCCCAGATATGGTTCTCCCCCCTCCCACCTCCCACCTCCCACCTCCCCACCCCCGGCACCTTAGAGAGAGAAAAATTAAATAAACGGGTTAATGGAAAGAAGGGCGAGGTTGTGGCGGTGAAGACTGGCCATTTGATCGCAGCACGTCAAAAGGACACGCAAATAAGACATATGCAATTATCGAGCATGCAGGTAAGTTAGGTGGTTTGTCGAATAGCGACAGAGTCTGCACGCAGAGTGAGAGTGTGGCTCAGTGCCCTGTTACACCACAGCACACCGCCAACTGACCAGAATGGCACTGTCGCGGGTTTCCTGACGTGTTGC
This sequence comes from Pristiophorus japonicus, assembly GCF_044704955.1. Taxonomy (NCBI): domain Eukaryota; kingdom Metazoa; phylum Chordata; class Chondrichthyes; family Pristiophoridae; genus Pristiophorus; species Pristiophorus japonicus. The sequence goes on from NC_092006.1 coordinate 3,784,002, forward strand.
CGTTCGCACGAAATCAGAGTTCCAGTTTTACGGTTCAAGTCCAGAGGGCTTTTTTTTTTTGTGTGTGTGTGTGTGTGTGGGGCGAGAGAGGGGGAGGGGGGGGGGGAATTTTTCTTCCCGTTCCCCTCTGACCCCCCCCTCCCCCTCCCCGCCACACCCCCTCCCCCTCCCCCCCCCCCCCCCCCGGCCACCACCCCCTCCCCTCAGGGCGAGGCGGCAGCGGCAAGGAGTGGGGAGGCCGGCTAGTACTCCGTCAGCGAGTGCCACTTGGCGACCTGCCTCCGGGGACTCTCGCAGATCTCGCGCCAGTGCTCGACCCCGCTGGGACTGGGGCCGGCGGCCCCCAGCACCGCCATGCCCACCACCTCGTTCTTGGTGGTGCGGTCAAAGTCGACGACCAGGAACTCCACGCTGACGTCGCTCAGCAGCTCCGCTCCGACGTCGAAGACAAAGGACTCGTTGAAGACCGGGTTGAGCGTGCACTTCTTCACGTGGGTCTTCTTCTTGGCCACCCGCTTCTGCCCGTAGAACACGTTCACCTTGACGTACGGGTCTGCGGGGGACAAGGAGAGACAAGTTGCACAAAACCTTTCCAGCCGGGGAGGGGAGCTTGCGGGGGCGGGGGACGAGAACACAAGAAATAGGAGCAGGAGTCGGCCATTCGGCCCCTCGAGCCTGCTCCGCCATTCGACACGATCGCGGCTGATCCGATCATGGACTCGGCTCCACTTCCCCGCCCGCCCCTTCACTCCCCTATCGCTCAGAAATCTGTCTATCTCCACCTTAAATACACTCAATGACCCAGCCCCCACAGCTCCCTGGGGCAGAGAATTCCACAGGTTTACAACCCTCGGAGAGAAGAAATTCCTCCTCGTCTCCGTCTTAAGTGGGCGAGCCCTTATTCTGAGACTATGCCCCCTAGTTCTAGATTCCCCCCATGAGGGGAAACATCCTCTCTGCATCTACCCTGTCCAGCCCCCTCATTATCTTATACGTTTCAATAAGATCACCTCTCATTCTTCCAAACTCCAATGAGTACAGGCCCCAACCTGCTCAACCTTTCCTCATAAGGCAACCCCCTCATCTCAGGAATCAACCGAGTGAACCTTCTCTGAACAGCCTCCAATGTTTTTTGACTCGTACCCTCTATTCCCTGCTCCCTCAAATGCTAGTCGAGCCTCCCCTTAAATGTATTCGCTTCAACCACTCCCTTGGGCTTGACAGGGTACTTACTGACCTACATTGGCTCCCGGTTAAACAACGCCTCGGTTTCATAATTCTCATCCTGGTTTACAAATCCCTCCATGGCCCTTACCCCTCCCTATCTCTGTAACCTCCTCCAGTCCCTACTCCCCTCCCTATCTCTGTAACCCCCTCCAGCCCCTACACCCCTCCCTATCTCTGTAACCTCCTCCAGCCCCTACACCCCTCCCTATCTCTGTAACCTCCTCCAGCCCCTACACCCCTCCCTATCTCTGTAACCACCTCCAGCCCCTACACCCCTCCCTATCTCTGTAACCCCCTCCAGTCCCTACACCCCTCCCTATCTCTGTAACCTCCTCCAGCCCCTACACCCCTCCCTATCTCTGTAACCTCCTCCAGTCCCTACACCCCTCCCTATCTCTGCAACCTCCTCCAGCCCCTACACCCCTCCCTATCTCTGTAACCTCCTCCAGTCCCTACACCCCTCCCTATCTCTGTAACTTCCTCCAGCCCCTACACTCCTCCCTGTAACCTCCTCCAGTCCCTACACCCCTCCCTATCTCTGTAACCCCCTCCAGCCCCTACACCCCTCCCTATCTCTGTAACTTCCTCCAGCCCCTACACTCCTCCCTGTAACCTCCTCCAGTCCCTACACCCCTCCCTATCTCTGTAACCCCCTCCAGCCCCTACACCCCTCCCTATCTCTGTAACCTCCTCCAGTCCCTGCACCCCTCCGTATCTCTGTAACCTCCTCCAGTCCCTACACCCCTCCCTGTCTCTGTAACCTCCTCCAGTCCCTACACCCCTCCCTGTCTCTGTAACCTCCTCCAGTCCCTACACCCCTCCCTATCTCTGTAACCTCCTCCAGTCCCTACACCCCTCCCTGTCGCTGTAACCTCCTCCAGCCCCTACAACCTCCCATCTCTGTAACCTCCTCCAGCCCCTACACCCCTCCCTATCTCTGTAACCCTCTCCAGCCCCTACACCCCTCCCTATCTCTGTAACCTCCTCCAGCCCCCTACACCCCTCCCTATCGCTGTAACCTCCTCCAGCCCCTACAACCTCCCTATCTCTGTAACCCTCTCCAGCCCCTACACCCCTCCCTATCTCTGTAACCCCCTCCAGCCCCTACAACCTCCCTATCTCTGTAACCCTCTCCAGCCCCTATACCCCTCCCTATCTCTGTAACCTCCTCCAGCCCCTACACCCCTCCCTATCTCTGTAACCTCCTCCAGCCCCTACACCCCTCCCTATCTCTGTAACCTCCTCCAGCCCCTACACCCCTCCCTATCTCTGTAACCTCCTCCAGCCCCTACACCCCTCCCTATCTCTGTAACCCCCTCCAGCCCCTATACCCCTCCCTATCTCTGTAACCTCCTCCAGCCCCTACACACCTCCCTATCTCTGTAACCCCCTCCAGCCCCTATACCCCTCCCTATCTCTCTAACCTCCTCCAGTCCGACAACCGCCCTCCCCCCCCCCACCCCCGAGATCTCTGCGTTCCTCTAATTCTGGCCTCCTGCCCATCCCCCGATTCCCTTCGCTCCACCATCGGTGGCCGTGCCTTCTGTTGCCTGGGCCCCAAGCTCTGGAACTCCCTCCCTAAACCCCTCTGTCTCTCTCTCCTCCTTTAAGACGCTCCTTAAAACCTCCCTCTTTGACCCAGCTTTTGGTCACCTGTCCCTAATCTCTCCTTATGCGGCTCGGGGTCAAATTTATCTGCTTTGTCTTAAAGCACTCCTCGGGATGTTTCAACACGTTAAAGACGCTATATAAATACACATTGTTATTTATTCGTTCCTGGGATGTGGTGTCGTTGGCAAGGCTGGCATTTATTGCCCATCACCTGAGTGTCTCACTGGGCCATTCCAGAGGGGCAGTTCAGAGTAAACCACATTGCTGTGCGTCTGGAGTCACATATAGGCCAGACCGGGTAAGGACATTACACCGGATATATGGCACAGAAACCGGCCAATCGGCCCAACCAATCCGTGCTGGCGTTTATGCTCCACTCGAGCCTCCTCCCGTCTTTCCCCATCGAACTCTATCGGCACAACCCTCTATTCCCTCCTCCCCCATATGCTTGTCCGGCCTTCCCCTTAAATGTACTCGCTTCAACCACTCCCATGGGATTGACAGGATCGATGCAGGGAGGGTGTTTCCCCCCCGGGCTGGGGAGTCTAGAACCAGGGGGTCACACAGTCTCAGGATAAGGGCTCGGCCATTGAGGACTGAGAGGAGGAGGAATTTCTTCACTCGGAGGGTGGTGAATCTTTGGAATTCTCTGCCCCAGAGGGCTGTGGAGGCTCAGTCACTGAGTATATTCAAGGCTGAGATCGAGAGATTTTTGGACTCGAGGGATCGGGCGGGAAAGTGGAGTTGAGGTGGAAGATCAGCCGTGATCTGATTGAATGGCGGAGCGGGCTCGAGGGGCCGAATGGCCGACTCCTGCTCCTAATCCTTATGTTCCCTGTAGTGTGAGCAGAACGCAGTACTCCAGCTGTGACCCGACTAGTGTTTTATACAGTTCAAGCATCACCCACCCTGCTCTTGTATTCTATGCCTCGGCTAATGAAGGTATGGTTGTGTAGCATGGGGGCCCCGAACTGCGTGAGAACACCAGCGGCAGGTCGGGCCATAAAAGGGGCGGAGAGCAGCGGCCCCTGGAGGTGTACTGCGGCAAGGTGAAAGCGGGTTGTGTCGAGGACACAGAGAGGCTGCAAGGAGATTTGGATAGGTTAAGCGAATGGGCTAAGGTTTGGCAGATGGAATACAATGTCGGAAAGTGTGAGCTCATCCAGCTTGGGGAAAAAAAAAAACAGTAAAAGGGAATATTATTTGAATGGGGAGAAATTACAACATGCTGTGGTGCAGAGGGACCTGGGGGTCCTTGTACATGAAACTCTTTTTGGGAGTAAACAAAAAACATTAAACCGTGCCCCCCGATCTGGGGGAAACACCAACCATTTACAAGGCTTTTTTTTTTCCTCCAAGTGCCCCCTATAAAAGGGGAGGGGGACACTAAAAGCACCGGCAATTAAAACAAATTAACTTAAAAACATAAAATCAAATTAAAATTTGGTTACCGGGCGTGATGATGCACTCCAGTCCCGCCGGTGCCCACCTCTCGCGGAAGGCCGCCAGCGTACCGGTGGACACCGCGTGCTCCATCTCCAAGGACACCCTGGACCGGATGTATGCGCGGAAGAGAGGCAGGCCGTCTGGCTGAACGACCCCCTCGACCGCCCGCTGCCTGGGCCGGCTGATGGCCCCCTTGGCCGTGCCCAGGAGCAGTCCTACGAGGAGGCCCTCGGACCTACCCGCTCCCCTCCGCACAGGGTGCCCGAAGATCAGGAGAGTGGGACTGAAGTGCAGCCAGAATTTCAGGAGCAGCCCCTTTAAATAACAAAACAGGGGCTGCAACCTCGTGCACTCAATAAAAACATGGAACACGGACTCTTCCAGACCGCAGAAATTGCAGGCGGCCTGGGAGCCCGTGAACCGGCTTAAAAATTTATTGCACGGCACTGCTCCGTGTACCACCCTCCTTGTGCATGAATCCCAAAAAGTTAGTTTGCAGGTGCAGCAGGTAATCAGGAAGGCGAATGGAATGTTGGCCTTCATTGCGAGAGGGATGGAGTACAAAAGCAGGGAGGTCCTGCTGCAACTGTACAGGGTATTGGTGAGGCCGCACCTGGAGTACTGCGTGCAGTTTTGGTCACCTTACTTAAGGAAGGATATACTAGCTTTGGAGTGGGTACAGAGACGATTCACTAGGCTGATTCCGGAGATGAGGGAGTTACCTTATGATGATAGATTGAGTAGACTGGGTCTTTACTCGTTGGAGTTCAGAAGGATGAGGGGTGATCTTATAGAAACATTTAAAATAATGAAAGGGATAGACAAGATAGAGGCAGAGAGGTTGTTTCCACTGGTCGGGGATACTAGAACTAGGGGGCACAGCCTCAAAATATGGGGGGAGCCAATTTAAAACCGAGTTGAGAAGGAATTTCTTCTCCCAGAGGGTTGTGAATCTGTGGAATTCTCTGCCCAAGGAAGCAGTTGAGGCTAGCTCATTGAATGTATTCAAGTCACAGATAGATAGATTTTTAACCAATAAGGTAATTAAGGGTTACGGGGAGCGGGCGGGTAAGTGGAGCTGAGTCCACGGCCAGATCAGACATGATCTTGTTGAATGGCGGAGCCGGCTCAAGGGGCTAGATGGCCTACTCCTGTTCCTAATTCTTATGTTCTTATTATGTTCTAAGGTACAGCGCGAGCTGGTGTTGGAGGGCGAGCGAAGTGTGACGTCATCAAGGTCCAGGTCGGTGATTGGAGCGTGGGCAGGTACAGCAGGAGCGGCGAGGTCGGGGCGAAGGAGCGGCGAGAATTCGGGACCCAGGGTCCCAGGGGCAGCACGGGCCCAGCCCACACTGTGCGATATGTGTACGCGCACTGGGTCCGTGCAGCAGAGCAGGTCTCCAGTCATCCTGGTTAACCCTTGCCACTGGACCAAGACCTCGCTCTGTCAAGCCCCGTGTGGTGGCTGGTGTACAACGGTCACCCCACATTAAAACAATCCACCCACAGGCATCTTCCACCCTTCAGGATGGAGTTCGGGTCCTTCATTGAAACACCTGTGAACCGACAATTTTTGACGTGGAATCAAGCCATCCTCATTTCAAGGGACTGCCTATGATGATGGTGAGGGTTGTTCAGCAGTGGGAGGCATCGTCCGACAGCCACTCAAGGAAGGGGAAGCCCTGGTTGCTATCCTTCCCCTCCCCCTTGCTGAATCAGAATGGCTAACGCCAATGCTCGCAGCCCCGCCCACCCTCGCAACTAACACCACGCAAAACAGAGCCTCGACTGGGTCTGAGAACATTACAATTAGGAGCAGGAGTCGGCCATTCGGCCCCTCGAGCCTGCTCCACCATTCAATCAGATCATGGCTGACCTTTGACCTCAACTCCACTTTCCCGCCCGATCCCTCGATTCCCTTAATATCCAAAAATCTATCGCTCTCCGTCTTGAATACACTCAGTGACTGAGCCTCCACAGCCCTCTGGGGCAGAGAATTCCAAAGATTCACCACCCTCTGAGTGAAGAAATTCCTCCTCATCTCAGTCCTAAATTGCCGACCCCTTATCCTGAGACTGTGTGACCCCCTGGTTCTAGACTCCCCAGCCCGGGGGAAACACCCTCCCTGTCAATCCCTGTAAGAATTTTGTATGTTTCAATGAGATCACCCTCTCGTTCTTCTAACTGAGGAAGGACATTCTTGCTATTGAGGGAGTGCAGCGAAGGTTCACCAGACTGATTCCCGGGATGTCAGGACTGACATATGAGGTGAGACGGGATCAACTGGGCCTGTATCCACTGGAATTTAGAAGGATGAGAGGGGATCTCATAGAAACATATAAAATTCTGACGGGACTGGACAGGTTAGATGCAGGAAGAATGTTCCCGATGTTGGGGAAGTCCAGAACCAGGGGTCACAGTCTAAGGATAAGGGGTAAGCCATTTAGGACCGAGATGAGGAGAAACTTCTTCACCCAGAGAGTGGTGAACCTGTGGAATTCTCTACCGCAGAGAGTTGTTGAGGCCAGTTCATTGGATATATTCAAGAGGGAGTTAGATGTGGCCCTTATGGCTAAAGGGATCAAGAGGTATGGAAAGAAAGCAGGAAAGGGGTACTGAGGGAATGATCAGCCATGATCACATTGAATGGCGGTGCAGGCTCAAAGGGCCGAATGGCCTATTCCTGCACCTATTTTCTATGTTAAACTCTAGAGAATATTGGTCTAGTCTACTCAATCTCTCCTCATAGGACAATCCCCCCATCCCAGGAATCAGTCTGGTGAACCTTCGCTGCACTCCCTCAATGGCAAGTATATCCTTCCTTAGGTAAGGAGATCCAAACTGTGCACAATACTCCAGGTGTGGTCTCACCAGGGCCCGATATAATCGCAGTAAGATGTCTTTACTCTTGTACTCAAATCCTCCTGTAATAAAGGGGGTTTGAGTCACTCAATAAAGGTTGGAAACAGGTAAGATTCTGAGGGGGATTGACAGGGTAGATGCAGGGAGGATGTTTCCCCCGGGCTGGGGAGTCTAGAACCAAGGGGTCAGACAGTCTCAGGATAAGGGGCCGGGGCCATTGAGGACTGAGATGAGGAGGAATTTCTTCACTCAGAGGGTGGTGAATCTTTGGAATTCTCTGCCCCAGAGGGCTGTGGAGACTCAGTCGTTGAGTATATTCACGGTTGTGATAGATCTCTGGAATCTCAAGGGATTGGGCGGGAAAGTGGAGTTGAGGTCAAAGATCAGCCAATGATCTCATTGAATGGCGGAGCAGGCTCGAGGGGCCGAATGGCCGACTCCTAATTTTTACGATCATCAGTTACGCCAACAGAAACTCTCTTCAGGCTTCTGTCTCGACGGGCGTTTGTCGAAGCCAGACCTCCGCACAGAGCTGTGTTTGGACAGAGGCGAAGGAGTAAATAACTGCTACCTGAGAGACCGGTGATGTCCATCTTGGGTAGATGTCTGGCCTTCAGCACCACAACCGTCATCCTGTGAGTGACAGGCTGGTAACAGAGAGAAACCAGGAGCTCGCCTCTACTGACGCATTTCTGAAAGAGAGAGAAAGAGAGGCGGCCAGTGAAATTCAATGGCTCACATAAGGATTAGGAGCAGGAGTCGGCCATTCGGCCCCTCGAGCCTGCTCCGCCATTCAATGAGATCATTGGCTGATCTTCGATCTCAATTCCACTTTCCCGCCCGATCCCTCGATTCCCCTCGACCCCCCGGTCCAGCAACGTCTCAATTTCAAAATTCTCGTCCTCATGTTCAAATCCCTTCCATGGCCTCCTCGACCCTTCCCCCTCCTGCCCCTCCCCGCCCCCGCTCCACTCCCTATCTCTGTAACCCCCTCCAGCCCCGACACCCTTCCCTCTGTAACCTCCTCCAGCCCCTATGTCCCTCCCTATCTCTGTAACCTCCTCTAGCCCCTACAGCCCCCCTCCCTATCTCTGTAACCTCCTCCAGCCCCGACGCCTCTCCCTATCTCTGTAACCTCCTCCAGCCCCCTACAACCCTCCCTATCCCTGTAACCTCCTCCAGCCCCCTACACCCCTCCCTATCTCTGTAACCTCCTCCAGCCCCTACACCCCCCCTCCCTATCTCTGTAACCTCCTCCAGCCCCGACACCTCTCCCTATCTCTGTAACCTCCTCCAGCCCCCTACAACCCTCCCTATCCCTGTAACCTCCTCCAGCCCCCTACACCCCTCCCTATCTCTGTAACCTCCTCCAGCCCCTACACCCCCCCCTATCTCTGTAACCTTCTCCAGCCCCGACACTTCTCCCTATCCCTGTAACAACCTCCAGCCAGCCCCCTACACCCCTCCCTATCTCTGTAACCCCCTCCAGCCCCTACACCCCTCCAGCCCCTATGCCCCTCTCTATCTCTGTAACCTCCTCCAGCCCCTATACCCCTCCCTATCTCTAACCTCCTCCAGCCCCTACACCCCTCCCTATCTCTGTAACCTCCTCCAGCCCCTACACCCCTCCCTATCTCTGTAACCTCCTGAAACCCTCCGGGATCTCTGCGCTCCTCCAAATCTGCCCTCTTGCGCATCCCCCGATTTCCATCGTTCCACCATTGGGCCCCAAGCTCTGGAACTCCCTCCCTAAACCTCTCCGCCTCTCGCTCCTCCTTTAAGACACTCGTTAAAACCTGCCCTGGAAGAACAGGGAAAGTCTTGACCTGTGTATCTGATGATGAATGTTGCCATACCCCTGACGGCAAGTTTCTCTGTGAATGATATCACTTAATTATCAGAGCAGAGGGCTGGTGCCAAGTCATTGCAGTCATCGTGTTATTCGACTCTGCTTCATCTCTGTCAATTCCCAAACACTCAACACTCCAGTAAGTTAGGCTACATGGGTTGTCATGACAACCCGTTCCGCCTAAACATTACCAATCACTTGGCATGTTTCTAGGCAGCAGTGCTCAGTGACATCATTCTCCTTTGAGGTAAAAGCCCTCGAGGGTATTGCAGGTTCCTTCTGCATTCTCGTACGAATTCGTCACACACTTCCCACCCGCTTCCTGAGGGAGCGCTGCACTGTCGGAGGGGCGGTACTGAGGGAGCGCCGCACTGCGCTGTCGGAGGGGCGGTACTGAGGGAGCGCCGCACTGCGCTGTCGGAGGGGCGGTACTGAGGGAGCGCCGTACTGCGCTGTCGGAGGGGCGGTGCTGAGGGAGCGCCGCACTGTCGGAGGGGCAGTACTGAGGGAGCGCCGCACTGTCGGAGGGGCAGTACTGAGGGAGCACAGCACTGTGCTGTACCTGCCCTGGGAGTGTTTGACGGGACAGTGTAGAGGGAGCTTTACTCTGTATCTAACCCCCTGTACCTGCCCTGGGAGTGTTTGACGGGACAGTGTAGAGGGAGCTTTACTCTGTATCTAACCCCGTGCTGTACCTGCCCTGGGAGTGTTTGATGGGGCAGTGTAGAGGGAGCTTTACTCTGTATCTAACCCCGTGCTGTACCTGCCCTGGGAGTGTTTGACGGGACAGTGTAGAGGGAGCTTTACTCTGTATCTAACCCCCTGTACCTGCCCTGGGAGTGTTTGATGGGACAGTGTAGAGGGAGCTTTACTCTGTATCTAACCCCCTGTACCTGCCCTGGGAGTGTTTGATGGGACAGTGTAGAGGGAGCTTTACTCTGTATCTAACCCCGTGCTGTACCTGCCCTGGGAGTGTTTGATGGGACAGTGTAGAGGGAGCTTTACTCTGTATCTAACCCCGTGCTGTACCTGCCCTGGGAGTGTCTTATCCCGGGAATGCGGTGCAGTTACCTGCAAGTTCCTCTTTAGTATTTCCTGCGTGAGCTGCACCTTTCCGCTGCCGGGGTCGATGCCCGCCAAGGGGACCATCACCTCGCCGATCACGTCGTCCCGCGAGAAGCGGTCAAAGCTGAGGACCAGGAAGTGGAGGGTCAGTTCGTGCAGCTGGTTGTAGGGGATCCCGTAGAAGGTGAAGGTCTCGTTGAAGAGCGGGTGGAGGGTCTTGCGCAGGACCCGGGTCTTGACTCGGTGCTTCTTCTCGGGCAGGATGGTCACCTTGATGTAGGGGTCCGACGTCTGGGTGGTCTCGTCCATCACCGGCAGGCCGTGGGCCTCCTGGATGGTCACCACCAGCGCCTTCTTGGGGAAGTTGTAGTCCACCGCGAAGTTAACGGCGCCCAGCGTGGGGTCGGCGCCCGGCGACGGCGACGGCAACGAGGACAAGGACGAGGGGGTCTTGCTGTCGGAGGAGCCGGCGCTGTCCTTGGGCGAGGCGTCGTCGGGGATCTCCCGGTACTCCGCCGTCAGCTGGAGCCCGTCGATGAAGGGCGCGGCGCGAGGACCGCTGGCGGCGCCGGCGCCCCCCTCCGCCGGCCCGCCGGCCCCCCGCTGCCCCTCGCCCGGCCGCTCCTTCTCGCGCCGCGCCCGCAGTAGCTTCTGCCGGCCGGCGCTCAGGCTCTCGGGGTAGATGCTGATGCCCTTGAGCATGTGCACGAACTTGTAGGGCGGGTCGCGCGAGACCTTCCCCGCACGCCGGTGGCAGCAGGCCCACACGAAGACGGTGAGCGAGGCCGACACGATCAGCACTGTGGCGCCGATGAAGCCCGCCACGATCGGGGAGACGTCTGCAAGACAGAAAGCGCAGAGGTTTAGGGCGCGCAAGGCGGCCATTTTGGCCCAATCGGGTCCGCGCCAGTCGACCAAGAGCCACCCAGCCTAATCCCGCTTTAAGAACATAAGAATTAGGAACAGGAGTCGGCCAGCTAGCCCCTCGAGCCTGCTCTCGCTATGTCTCGCTATCAAGACCTCAAATCTACCACCAAAGCTCATGGTCTACAGGGCTGTAGTGATACCCGCCCTCCTGTATGGCTCAGAGACGTGGACCATGTACTGCAGACACCTCAAGTCGCTGGAGAAATACCACCAACGATGTCTCCGCAAGATCCTGCAAATCCCCCGGGAGGACAGACGCACCAACGTTAGCGTCCTCGACCAGGCCCAACATCCCCAGCATCGAAGCACTGACCAACACTCGACCAGCTCCGCTGGGCGGGGCCACATTGTCCGCATGGTCCCCCAGACACGAGACTCCCCAAAGCGAGCGCTCTGCTCGGAACTCCTTCACGGCAAACGAGCCAAAGGTGGGCCAGAGGAAACGTTACAAGGGACCACCCTCAAAGCCTCCCCTGATAAAGTGCGACATCCCCCACCGACACCTGGGAGTCCCTGACCCAAAGACCAGTCCGCCCTAAGTGGAGGAAGTGCATCCGGGAGGGCGCTGAGCACCTCGAGTCTCGTCGCCGAGAGCGTGCAGAAACCAAGCGCAGGCAGCGGAAGGAGCGTGCGGCAAACCAGTCCCACCCTCCCCTTCCCTCAACGTCTGTCTGTCCCACCTGTGACAGGGACTGTGGCCTCGTATTGGACTGTTCAGCCACCTAAGGACTAAGTTTTAGAGTGGAAGCAAGTCTTCCTTGATTCGGAGGGACTGCCTATGATGATGATGATGATGAGGTGTATAAAATTGGGGGCTGGAATACTGCGTGCAGTTTTGGTTTCCATATTTACGAAAGGATATACTTGCTTTGGAGGCTGTTCAGAGAAGGTTCACTCGGTTGATTCCGGAGATGAGGGGGTTGACTTATGAGGAAAGCTTGAGGAGGTTAGGCCTCTACTCATTGGAATTCAGAAGAATGAGAGGTGATCTTATCAAAACGTATCAGATTATGAGGGGGCTTGACAAGGTGGATGCAGAGAGGATGTTTACACTGATGGAGGAGACTAGAACTCGGGGGCATGGTCTTAGAATAAGGGACCGCCCATTTAAAACTGAGATGAGGAGGAATTTCTTCTCTGAGGGTTGTGGATCTGTGGAATTCGCTGCCTCAGAGAGCTGTGGAAGCTGGGACATTAAATAAATTTAAAACAGAGATAGACAGTTTCTAAACTGATGAGGAAATAAGGGGAGCGGGCAGGGAAGTGGAGCTGAGTCCATGATTGGATCAGCCATGATCGTATTAAATGGCGGAGCAGGCTCGAGAGGCCGTATGGCCGACTCCTGCTCCTATTTCTTATGTTCTTATGACAGGGTAGATGCAGGGAGGATGTTTCCCCTTGTGGGGGAATCTAGAACTAGGGGGCATAGTCTCAGAATAAGATGGAGATGCGGAGGAATTTCTTCTCTCCGAGGGTTGTATATCTGTGGAATTCTCTGCCCCAGAGAGCTGTGGAGGCTGGGTCATTGAGTATATTTAAGGTGGAGATAGACAGATTTTTGAGCGATAAGGGAGTGAAGGGGCGGGGGGGGGGAAGTGGAGCCGAGTCCATGATCGGATCAGCCATGATCTTATTGAATGGCGGAGCAGGCTTGAGGGGCTGAATGGCCGGCTCCTGTTCCTATTTCTTATGTGAAATGTTGAGGGGCCTGGATAGAGTGGCTAGGACGGACCGGTTTCCCTTGGCAGAGGGGTCAACAACCAGGGGGCAGAGATTGAAAGTAATTGAGGGGAGGTTTAGAGGGGATTTGAGGGGAAATGTCTTCACCCAGGGGGTGGTGGGGGTCTGGAATTCACCGCCTGAAAGGGTGGTAGAGGCAGAAACCCTCGCCACATGCCTGAAAGACAGAATCACAGAAATTTACAGCAGGGAAGGAGGCCATTCGGCCCATCGTGTCCGCGCCGGCCGACCAAGAGCCACCCGGCCTAATCCCACTTTCCCGCTCTCGGTCCGTAGCCCTGTGGGTTACGGCACTTCAAGCTGCACATCCAAATGTGGTGAGGGTTTCTGCCTCTACCACCCTTTCGGGCAGCGAGTTCCTCCCCAGACCCGCACCACCCTCTGGGTGAAGAAATTTCCCCTCAAATCCCCCTCTAAACCGCCCCCCAATTACTTTCAATCTATGCCCCCTGGTTGTTGACCCCTCTGCCCAGGGGACACAGGTCCGTCCTATCCACTCTATCCAGGCCCCTCATCATTTTATACACCTCAATCAGGTCTCCCCTCAGCCTCCTCTGCTCCAAAGAAAATAAACCCCAGCCTATCCAATCTTTCCTCATCGCTAAAATTCTCCAGTTGTGGCAACACCTTGGTAAATCTCCTCTGCACTCTCTCTCGGGCAGTCCTCCAGCTGTGGCCTAACCAGTGTTCTATACAGAATCATAACCCGTGATGATGCAGGCTGTTACAATATCTTAACACAGCCCTGGAATGAATCATCCATCATAGGCAGTCCCTCGTATCCACACCAAAAAGGGATGAGTTCACAGGTGTTTCAATGAAGGACCTAATATTCTGGGTCCCGAACCTGGAATTAATATTTTATTAGCCAATGTCGCCATCAGTGCGATTGCAAGTGTAATATAACCATCACTGTGAATATTGCTGCCCTCCTGAAAGTGCTGAAATCTGTTACTATATATAAACCCTCGATTATATTCCAGCCTGTAACTCACTCCCGGGTATCCGTTGATCGATATATAAACCCCCCGAACCCCTCAATTAGATTCCAGCCTGTAACTCATTCCCAGGGTATCCGTTATTCTATATATAAACCCCCCGAACCCCTCGATTAGATTCCAGCCTGTAACTCACTCCCGGGTATCTGTTATTCTATATATGAACCCCTCGATTAGATTCCAGCCTGTAACTCACTCCCGGGTATCTGTTATTCTATATATAAACCCCTCGATTAGATCCCAGCCTGTAACTCACTCCCGGGTATCCGTTATTCTATATATAAACCCCCTGAACCCCTCGATTAGATTCCAGCCTGTAACTCACTCCCGGGAATCTGTTATTCTATATATAAACCCCCCGAACCCCTCGATTAGATTCCAGCCTGTAACTCACTCCCGGGTATCTGTTATTCTATATATAAACCCCCCGAACCCCTCGATTAGATTCCAGCCTGTAACTCACTCCCGGGTATCTGTTATTCTATATATAAACCCCCCTGAACCCCTCGATTAGATTCCAGCCTGTAACTCACTCCCGGGTATCTGTTATTCTATATATAAACCCCCCTGAACCCCTCTATTAGATTCCAGCCTGTAACTCACTCCCGGGTATCTGTTATTCTATATATAAACCCCCCGAACCCCTCGATTAGATTCCAGCCTGTAACTCACTCCCGGGTATCTGTTATTCTATATATAAACCCCCCGAACCCCTCGATTAGATCCCAGCCTGTAACTCACTCCCGGGTATCTGTTATTCTATATATAAACCCCCGAACCCCTCAATTAGATCCCAGCCTGTAACTCACTCCCAAGTATCTGTTATTCTATATATAAACCCCCCGATTAGATTCCAGCCTGTAACTCACTCCCGGGTATCTGTTATTCTATATATAAACCCCCGAACCCCTCAATTAGATCCCAGCCTGTAACTCACTCCCGGGTATCTGTTGTTCTATATATAAACCCCCCGTACCCCTCGATTAGATTCCAGCCTGTAACTCACTCCCGGGTATCTGTTATTCTATATATAAACCCCCCAAACATCTCGATTAAATCCCAGCCTGTAACTCACTCCCGGGTATCTGTTATTCTATATATAAACCCCCGAACCCCTCAAATAGATCCCAGCCTGCAACTCACTCTCGGGTATCTGTTGTTCTATATATAAACCCCCTGTACCCCTCGATTAGATTCCAGCCTGTAACTCACTCCCGGGTATCTGTTATTCTATATATGAACCCCTCGATTAGATTCCAGCCTGTAACTCACTCCCAAGTATCTGTTATTCTATATATAAACCCCCCGATTAGATTCCAGCCTGTAACTCACTCCCGGGTATCTGTTATTCTATATATAAACCCCTCGATTAGATCCCAGCCTGTAACTCACTCCCGGTTTTCTGTTGTTCTATATATAAACCCCCGAACCCCTCAATTAGATCCCAGCCTGTAACTCACTCCCGGGTATCTGTTGTTCTATATATAAACCCCCTGAACCCCTCGATTAGATCCCAGCCTGTAACTCACTCCCGGGTATCTGTTATTCTATATATAAACCCCCCAAACCCCTCGATTAGATCCCAGCCTGTAACTCACTCCCGGGTATCTGTTATTCTATATATAAACCCCCCGAACCCCTCGATTAGACTCCAGCCTGTAACTCACTCCCGGGTATCTGTTGTTCTATATATAAACCCCCCCGAACCCCTCGATTAGATCCCAGCCTGTAACTCACTCCCGGGTATCTGTTATTCTGTATATAACACACCAAGTTTGGAACTCTCTTCTGCAAACGGCAATTGACGCTGGATCAGTTGCTAATTTTAAATCGGAGATTGATAGCTTTCGGTCAACCGAAGGTATGAAAGGACATGGGGCAAAGCGGTTTGATGGAGTTTGGTCACAGATCAGTCGTGATCCCATTGAATCGCGGGGCAGGCTCGAGGGGCCGAATGGCCGACTCCTGCTCCTAGGAATGTTTTACTAAGATGCTGTATAACTGTAACTTGTTGGTGGTCCAGTATCCTAATCCCATATTCTCCTGTTCTCCAACCCCCGATCTCACTTCTTGAATGCTGTTAAGGCCTCTGCTTTGGTCACGAACTCTGGTACAGGAATCAATCCCCGAGCATCACGCGCTACAGTGTATAAAGCTTTCTCTAGCTCTCTGACCCAAATCTCTTACATTTAATCTGATATCTATTCTTCCTTGTTCCGGATCCCACAATCACGGAAATTAACTCTCTCCCATCCATTCATCACGTTAAACATCGCCATCAAATCACCCATAATCTCCTCACTCCCTCCAGCCCTCACCCCTCCCTATCTCTGTATCCTCCTCCAGCCCATGTACCCCTCCCTATCTCTGTAACCTCCTCCAGCCCTCACACCCCTCCCTATCTCTGTATCCTCCTCCAGCCCCTACACCCCTCCCTATCTCTGTAACCTCCTCCAGCCCCTATACCCCTCCCTATCTCTGTAACCTCCTCCAGCCCCTACATCCCTCCCGATCTCTGTAACCCTCTCCAGCCCCTCCCTATCTCTGTAACCTCCTCCAGCCCCTATACCCCTCCCTATCTCTGTAACCTCCTCCAGCCCCTACATCCCTCCCTGTCTCTGTAACCTCCTCCAGCCCCTACATCCCTCCCGATCTCTGTAACCCCCTCCAGCCCCTACATCCCTCCCGATCTCTGTAACCCCCTCCAGCCCCTCCCTATCTCTGTAACCCCCTCCACCCCTCCCGATCTCTGTAAGCCCCTCCCGATCTCTGTAACCCCCTCCAGCCCTTACACCCTTCCCTCTCTCTGAACCTCCTCCAGCCCCGACACCCCTCCCTATCTCTGTAACCTCCTCCAGGCCAACACTCTGGATCCTCTGGAATTCTCTACCCCAGAGAGCTGTGGAGGCTGGGTCATTGAATATATTTAAGGCGGAGACAGACAGATTTCTGAACGATAAGGGAGTGAAGGGTTATGGGGGGGGGGGGGAAAGTGAAGCTGAGGCCAAGATCAGATCAGCCAGGATCTAATTAAATGGCGGAGCAGGCTCGAGGGGCCGAATGGCCGACTCCTGCTCCTATTTCTGATGTGATGTATGTGCGTCGTTCCATCTGATTCATCCGCCAATCGTGAGTGTCTTATTTTTGGGTGGTGCTCCTCTCGCCACAAGTTGCTGCCTTCCGTCCAACTTGCTCAAGGTTGACAGAGGGGATACGGGTCACCCGGTGTGAATAACAGAACAGTCGCAGTCTTGTGGACCCAGTCAGTCACATGGCATCTGTGGCTGCTGGCACCGAGTCATTTCTGCTGATGAAATGCAGGCAGACTGTTCTGAGACTTCTGGAACTGGTGCGGACACTGGAGACAGCATCCTCTTTCCCCCCGCCCCCCCCATCAGTCCCAACAACAGCTTGCGTTTATGTAATGCCTCGAATGTCTCAAGGTGCTTCACAGCGGTGATATAAGGCAACAGCAAAAATTTGGCACCGAACCACAAGAACAAATTAGGGCAGGTGACCAAAATCTTCGTCAAAGAGGTAGCATTTCAGGAGCGTCTTAAAGGAGCAAAGAGAGGTTTAGGGAGGGAGTTCCAGAGCTTGGGGCCCAGGGAGCTGAAGGCACGGCCACCGATGGTGGAGCGATTATAATCAGGGATGCTCAGGAGGGCAGAATTAGAGGAGTGCAGAGATCTCGGGGCGGAGGTGTGAAGGTTTATGTAATAACGGGACATATTGTAGACACAGAACATTTATTCAGGACGGTCTATGTTGCATTTTGGTAGGAATAACAAGGAGAGGCAATAGAATTGATATCAGATCGTCACCAAGAAATCCAATGGGGGAATTCAGGAGAATCTTCTTTACCCGGAGAGCGGTGAGAATGTGGAACTCGCTGCCACAGGGAGGGGTTGAGGCGAATAGTATCGATGCATTTAAGGGGAGGCTGGATAAACACATGAGGGAGAAGGGAATAGAGGGTTATGCCGATAGTTAGATGGGGAAAGACGGGAGGAGGCTCGAGTGGAGCGTAAACGCCGGCACGGACTGGTTGGGCCGAATGGTGTGTTTCTGTGCCGTATATCCCGTGTAATCCTGTGTAAACTGACGGGTACAATACTAAAGGGGGTGCATGAACAGAGACCCTCAGGGGTGGGGTCTGTGCACAAACCGTTAAAGGTGGCAGGACAGGTTGAGAACGCGGTTTAAAAATGCTTACGGGATACGGGGTAAGCCATTTAGGACCGAGATGAGGAGAAACTTCTTTCACTCAGAGAGTTGTGAACCTGTGGAATTCTCTACCGCAGAAAGTTGTTGAGGCCAGGTCGTTGGATATATTCAAAAGGGAGTTAGATGTGGCCCTTACGGCTAAAGGGATCAAGGGGTATGGAGAGAAAGCAGGAAAGGGGTACTGAGGTGAATGATCAGCCATGATCTTATTGAATGGTGGTGCAGGCTCGAAGGGCCGAATGGCCTACTCCTGCACCTATTTTCTATATTTCTATGTTTCATAAATAGAGGCATAGAGTACAAAAGTGCAGAAGGTATGATGAACCTGTATAAAACACTCAACTGGAGTATTGTGTCCAATTCTGGGTACCACACACTGGGAAGGATGTGAAGGCCTTGGAGAGGGTGCGGAGGAGATTGACCGGAATGGTTCCAGGGATAAGGGACTTCAGTGACGGGGAGAGACTGGAGAAGCTGGGGTTGTTCTCCTTGGAGCAGAGAAGGTTGAGAGGAGATTTGATCGAGGTGTTCAAAATCATGAGGGGTCTGGACAGGGTAGAGAGAGAGAAACTGTTCCCATTGGGGGAAGGGTGGAAAACCAGAGGACACAGATTTAAGGCGATTGGCAGAAGAACCAAAGGCGACATGAGGGAAAACGTTTTTCCGCAGCGAGTGGTTAGGATCTGGAATGCGCTGCCTGAGAGGGTGCTGGAGGCAGACTCAATCGTGGCTTTCAAACGGGAGTTGGATAAGTAGCTGAAGGAGAGAGATGTGTCGTGCTACGGGGAAAGGGCGGGGGAGTGGGATTGGCTGAGGTGCTCCTGCAGAGAGCCGGCACGGGCTCGACTGGCCCAATGGGATCCTCCTGTTTTGTAACCGTGCTGTGATTCTGGGTAGTGAGTAACACACTGGCCTGCTCTTCTCTGATCCTCGCTTTAGACCAAACTGATTGAGTGAAAGTCCCCTCTCTCCGAGTGGTAAGGTCTTGAATGAGGTCGTTTCAATCTCGTTGCTAACGAGTGTTGGCCCACAACACAAACTAGCACCAAATTAACAACCCCAACAAAGGCGGCCGCAGGTGAAGGAGGGGTTTATCAAAGCACATTATTGGGCGAGGGCTTTCAACATTTATTCATTCCTGGGATGTGGGCGTCGCTGGCAAGGCCGGCATTTATTGCCCGTCCCTAATTGCCCCTTGAGAAGGTGGTGGTGAGCCGCCTTCTTGAACCACTGCAGTCCGTGTGGTGAAGGTGCTCCCACAGTGCTGTTAGGGAGGGAGTTCCAGGATTGTGACCCAGCGACGATGAAGGAACGGCCGATATATTTCCCAGTGGGGATGGTGTGTGACTGGGAGGGGAACGTGGAGGTGGTGGGGTTCCCAGGCGTCTGCTGCCCTTGTCCTTCTAGCAGCGAATATGTGCTGGATCAAACCTACAGTCTCATTGGAACAGTGTAGAGGGAGCTTTACTCTGTATCTAACCCCGTGCTGTACCTGCCCTGGGAGTGTTTGATGGGACAGTGTAGAGGGAGCTTTACTCTGTATCTAACCCCGTGTTGTACCTGCCCTGGGAGTGTTTGATGGGACAGTGTAGAGGGAGCTTTACTCTGTATCTAACCCCGTGTTGTACCTGCCCTGGGAGTGTTTGATGGGACAGTGTTGAGGGAGCTTTACTCTGTATCTAACCCCGTGCTGTACCTGCCCTGAAAGTGTTTGATGGGACAGTGTAGAGGGAGCTTTACTCTGTATCTAACCCCATGCTGTACCTGCCCTGGAGGTGTTTGATGGGACAGTGTAGAGGGGGCTTTACTCTGTATCTAACCCCGTGCTGTACCTGCCCTGGGAGTGTTTGATGGGACAGCAGTCTACACTGTCCCTATCAGACACTCCCAGGTGCAGCGCAGTCACGTGAGTGCCAGGTACCTCCAGCGGCTATTCTGCATGCACTTGAAGACTATCCAACTGCAGGGGGCATCACAGCCCCACCTACTCCTGCCCTCTGTGGACATCCTGGTTGGTGTCACCGAATCGCAATCTGGAGTGGGTAACCTAGCAGATTATTTACCCTTTTCAATAGCCCAGGAGCACCCGGGTGAAACCTCCTTCCATCTTGGCCAGGATCAACTGACCCAACAAAGCCTTTGGACTGGACCTAGGACATTCTGGTCTGTTTGAGGTCCTGAAATTGAGTTTAGTCCGAATCCTTCTCTTTTACAAATGGAAAACAACAAAAACTTGTATTTATATAGCCCCTTTAATGCAGTGAAACATCCCAAGACGCTTCACAGGAGTGTTATGAGACAGCAAATTTGATACCGAGCCGCGTACAGAGATATTAGGGACAGGTGACCAAAAGCTGGGTCAAAGAGGTTGGGTTTTAAGGAGCATCTTAAAGGAGGAGAGGGAGGCGGAGAGGTTTAGGGAGGGAGTTCCAGAGCTTAGGGCCCAGGCAGCTGAAGGCACGGCCACCGATGGTGGAGTGATTATAATCAGGGATGTTCAGGAGGGCAGAATTAGAGGAGCGCAGATATCTCAGAGGTTGTTGTGGGGCTGGAGGAGGTTACAGAGATAGGGAGGGGTGTAGGGGCTGGAGGAGGTTACAGAGATAGGGAGGGGTGTAGGGGCTGGAGGAGGTTACAGAGATAGGGAAGGGTGTAGGGGCTGGAGGAGGTTACAGAGATAGGGAGGTGTGTAGGGGCTGGAGGAGGTTACAGAGATAGGGAGGTGTGTAGGGGCTGGAGGAGGTTACAGAGATAGGGAGGGGTGTAGGGGCTGGAGGAGGTTACAGAGATAGGGAGGGGTGTAGGGGCTGGAGGAGGTTACAGAGATAGGGAGGTGTGTAGGTGCTGGAGGAGGTTACAGAGATAGGGAGGGGTGTAGGGGTTGGAGGAGGTTACAGAGATAGGGAGGGGTGTAGGGGTTGGAGGAGGTTACAGAGATAGGGAGGGGCAAGAGCCATGGACAGATTTGAAAACAAGGATGAGAATTTTGAAATCGAGGCGTTGCTTAACCGGGAGCCAATGTCGGTCAGCGAGCACAGGGGGTGATCGGTGAGCGGGACTCGGTCCGAGTTAGGACACGGGGCAGCGAGCACAGGGGGTGATGGGTGAGTGGGACTGGGTGCGAGTTAGGACACGGGTCAGCGAGCACAGGGGGTGATGGGTGAGCGGGACTCGGTGCGAGTTAGGACACGGGTCAGCGAGCACAGGGGGTGATGGGTGAGCGGGACTCGGTGCGAGTTAGGACACGGGGCAGCGAGCACAGGGGGTGATGGGTGAGCGGGACTGGGTGCGAGTTAGGACACGGGGGCAGCGAGCACAGGGGGTGATGGGTGAGCGGGACTCGGTGCGAGTTAGGACACGGGGGCAGCGAGCACAGGGGGTGATGGGTGAGCGGGACTGGGTGCGAGTTAGGACACGGGGGCAGCGAGCACAGGGGGTGATGGGTGAGCGGGACTCGGTGCGAGTTAGGACACGGGGGCAGCGAGCACAGGGGGTGATGGGTGAGCGGGACTGGGTGCGAGTTAGGACACGGGGGCAGCGAGCACAGGGGGTGATGGGTGAGCGGGACTCGGTGCGAGTTAGGACACGGGGTCAGCGAGCGATGGGTGAGCGGGACTCGGTGCGAGTTAGGACACCCACTGTGCCATTCAGTTACATCATAGCCTCACTCGCTTTGATGTCCATCACTCACTCAGCTCTGCACTTTGTCTCTCCCTAAAATAGCCGCGTATTAATGCACCTCCTGTCTACGTTACGTGCCCTCAAGTCGATCGATGATTACCTCTGCCAGCCGCACTGTCAGAGGGCACTCCATGGCAAATTAGCCGACATGCTCACAGTGAGAGCATACCCAGCTTTAGAATCACACAACGGTACAGCGAGAAGGCCGTTCGGCCCATCGAGTCTGTGCCGGCTCTTTGGAAGATTTCCGAACCCCCCCCCCTCCTTTTTGAAGGTTCGCTAGAACCAGTCGCAAACGAACTTGCCTTTCTATAGCGCCTTTCACTCCCTCAGGACGTCCCAAAGCGCTTTACAGCCAATGAGGCACTTTGAAATGTGTGCTCACTGTTGGAATGTGGGAAACGCGGCAGCTCAATTTTGCGCACAGCAAGCTCCCCCACACAGCCATGTGATAACGACCCGGATCATCTGTTTTTGTGACGTTGGTTGAGGGATAAATATTGGCCCCAAGACACCGGGGAGAACTCCCCCTGCTCTTCTTCCAATAGTGGCCCCGGGATCTTTTACATCCACCTGAGAGGGCAGACGGGGCCTCGGTTTAACGTCTCGTCTTGAAAGACTGCACCTCTGACAGTTTGGCGCTCCGACAGTGTAGCACTCCCTCAGTACCACCCCTCCGACAGTGCGGAGCTCCCTCAGCACTGCCCCTCCGACAGTGCGGAGCTCCCTCAGTACCGCCCCTCCGACAGTGCGGCACTCCCTCAGTACCGCCCCTCCGACAGTGCGGCGCTCCCTCAGTACCGCCCCTCCGACAGTGCAGCACTCCCTCAGTACTGCCCCTCCGACAGTGCGGAGCTCCCTCAGCACTGCCCCTCCGACCGTGCGGCGCTCCCTCAGTACCGCCCCTCCGACAGTGCGGCACTCCCTCAGTACCGCCCCTCCGACAGTGTAGCACTCCCTCAGTACCACCCCTCCGACAGTGCGGAGCTCCCTCAGCACTGCCCCTCCGACCGTGCGGCGCTCCCTCAGTACCGCCCCTCCGACAGTGCGGCACTCCCTCAGTACCGCCCCTCCGACAGTGCGGCGCTCCCTCAGTACTGCCCCTCCGACAGTGCGGCACTCCCTCAGTACCGCCCCTCCGATAGTGCGGCGCTCCCTCAGTACTGCCCCTCCGACAATGCGGCGCTCCCTCAGTACTGCCCCTCCGTACCACCGCTCCGACAGTGCGGCACTCCCTCAGTACCGCCCCTCCGACAGTGCGGCGCTCCCTCAGTACCGCCCCTCCGACAGTGCGGCGCTCCCTCAGTACTGCCCCTCCGACAGTGCGGCGCTCCCTCAGTACTGCACTGGGAGTGTCGGCCTGTATTTTTTTGTGCTCGAGTCCCTGGAGTGGGACTCGAACCCACAACCTTTTGACTGAGAGGCGAGAGTGCTGCCCACTGAGTCACAGCTGACACTCGGGAAGGCTAAGCTATAAATATTCCAGACAACTGCGTCTTATGATATAATGAACCATTACGATATAATCGACTTGCGTCACTTTCAATTGCTCAATATACCCCATCGCGTGTTCAATAAGTTACAGGTCGCAAATGTAAATCATCTTAGAGAAAGAAATTCTGTGATACACAATTGTGGAGGCCATCTGCTGAATCGGGAGTCCTGTGCAACTCTCCCCACCTTTCAATCCCAATTTCAGGGAGAATTAGGGCTGAGTCACAACACAATTCCTCGTCTGGTTGAGTGTGGTATGATTCTTTTTAAAAGAATCTGCGACGCGAGCCAGAATCAACTTTGCCACCGAGCACCCCAGGACTTCAGAATGGACATACGCCAGCGACATTTAAATGCCAAGAGGGTGGATTTTTGCAGAAGGAACGCGTCTGGGGCTGCGGCCCTCTCTCATTGCAGCCCCCCGCCCCTGTGGGCAAAGAGACTGTGTGGAACTGGGAGCACTGCTTGCAAATAGACATCACGTCATAGTTGCACACCCAGCCTCGCAAACACAGGCAGACAAGGCCACAGCGAGATTGCAAAACCTTGTCATGAGGGAGGGGAGGGGAGTTATTGCACAGAGGCAGGAGGGTTGGGAGGAGGGGAATTTTTGCACAGAGGCAAGAGGATTGGGAGGAGGAGGAGGAATCATTGCACAGAGGCAGGAGGATTGGGAGGAGGAGGAGGAATCATTGCACAGAGGCAGGAGGATTGGGAGGAGGGGAATTTTTGCACAGAGGCAGGAGGATTGGGAGGTGGGGGGGGGGGGGGAGGAGGAGGAGGAATCATTGCACAGAGGCAGGAGGGTGTAAACCTTTAAAAAAATATATATATACATGTCATTGCATCCAACGTTAAATGCACCCCACACCCCACACACACACACACACTTTTTTCTTTAAGCACCGAATAAGCAAAGAACCCAACTTGCAAAAAAAAAACCCTCTCCTGCCTGTCTCAAATGGCATTGTTGATGATGAACAACACGACTCCCATTTGCTCAGTGCCACTCGCAGTTTCAATGCAAAAAAAAAGAAATCTCGATTTGCGAGCTGCATTTGATGCCCACAGCCCGAGCCCTCTCGTTTTCTGGCTTGAGGAAGAGGCGAGAGAGGCGGGCCTGACGGCCCCAGCTGCCCTTTAGTATTCAGGGAAGGTTGCATTTAAGTAGACAGCGTTGAAATCTTTGGCAATTTTTTTTGTTGCAATGAATCGGACTTTGTCACTTACCGAAGGAGGGTCTGATAGTGGTCATTTCAGCCATTTGGCCGCTGGGTCGTGCCTTTTCCAGTTTATTTGCACCTTATTTTCTTGCTGAAGGTGTGCTTTTTATTGTGCATGCAGCAGAGGTGCAGGCTGTGCCGGTCCCGGCTGCAGGAGGCAATGCTGCGTTGCGTTAAGATGCTCCGCTGGCCCCTGAATTGTCTCTTGTCTCTTCGTCTCTCGCATCAGCACCGCAGCCGCGGCGAGCTCCGGCGGAATGAGCCGAGCGCTGCCTTCGGCAATCTCCGGCCCGGCCAGTGGGCGGGGCCTGCTCCCCTTCCTCACGGAAAGAGCCGAGCGGCTCCCTTCGGCTATTTAAAGGGGCCACGCTCCGCCTAAACAACTTTTTAAAGCCACCCCACCCCAACCAAACTCAGTGCATCTGTGACCAGAACATGTCTTAAAAGTGCAGCTCGGTGCCTCTAAGGGCGGACTGCTTGGCGTTTACGCGACTTGCCTTTTGCACCGCGCTTTTTCACGTAGAAAATGGGTGCAGCAGTAGGCCATTCGGCCCTTCGAGCCTGCACCGCCATGCAATATGATCATAGAAACAGAAAAAATAGGTGCAGGAGTAGGCTATTCGGCCCTTTGAGCCTGCATCGCCATTCAATATGATCATAGAAACAGAGAAAATAGGTGCAGGAGTAGGCTATTCGGCCCTTTGAGCCTGCACCGCCATTCAATATGATCATAGAAACAGAGAAAATAAGTTCAGGACTAGGCTATTCGGCCCTTTGAGCCTGCACCGCCATGCAATATGATCATAGAAACAGAGAAAATAGGTGCAGGAGTAGGCTATTCAGCCCTTTGAGCCTGCACCGCCATGCAATATGATCATAGAAACAGAGAAAATAGGTGCAGGAGTAGGCTATTCAGCCCTTTGAGCCTGCACCGCCATTCAATATGATCATAGAAACAGAGAAAATAGGTGCAGGACTAGGCTATTCAGCCCTTCGAGCCTGCACCACCATTCATTCCTTATCGTTCAAAAATCTGTCTATCTCCAACTTGAATATATTTAATGACCCAGCCTCCACAGCTCTCTGGGGCAGAGAATTCCACAGATTCACCACCCTCAGAGAAGAAATTCCTCCTCATCTCCGTCTTAAATGGGCGACCCCTTATTCTGAAACTATGCCCCTAGTTCTAGAAACATAGAAAATAGGTGTAGGAGTAGGCCATTTGGCCCTTCGAGCCTGCACCACCATTCAATATGATCATGGCTGATCATTCACCTCAGTACCCCTTTCCTGCTTTCTCTCCACACCCCTTGATCCCTTTAGCCCTAAGGGCCACATCTAACTCCCTTTTGAATATATCCAATGAACTGGCCTCAACAACTCTCTGCGGTAGAGAATTCCACAGGTTAACAATTCTCTGAGTGAAGAAGTTTCTCCTCATCTTGGTCCTAAATGGCTTACCCCTTATCCTTAGACTGTGACCCCTGGTTCTGGACTTCCCGGGAACATCCTTCCTGCCTCTAACCTGTCCAATCCCGTCAGAATTTTATATGTTTCAATGAGATCCCCTCTCATCCTTCTAAACTCCAGTGAATACAGGCCGAGTCGATCCAGTCTCTCATATGTCAGTCCTGTCATCCCGGGAATTAGTCTGGTGAACCTTCGCTGCACTCCCTCAATAGCAAGAACGTCCTTCCTCAGATTAGGAGACCAAAACTGTACACAATATTCCAGGTGTGGTCTCACCAAGGCCCTGTACAACTGCAGCAAGACCTCCCTGCACCTATACTCAAATCCTCTCGCTATGAAGGCCAACATGCCATTTGCTTTCTTCACCGCCTGCTTTAACTGCATGGCAACTTTCAATGACTGACGTACCATGACACCCAGGTCTCGTTGCAACAACAACAACAACTTCTATTTAGATAGCGCTGTGGATCATGTACAGTCGACACCTCAAGTCGCTGGAGAAATACCACCAACGATGCCAACGCAAGATCCTACAAATCCCCTGGGAGGACAGACGCACCAACGTTAGGGTCCTCGACCCAGGCAAACATCCCCAGCATCGAAGCACTGACCACACTCGACCAGCTCCGCTGGGCAGGGCCACATTGTCCGCATGCCCCCAGACACGAGACTCCCAAAGCGAGCGCTCTACTCGGAACTCCTTCACGGCAAATGAGGCAAAGGTGGGCAGAGGAAACGTTAAAAGGGACCACCCTCAAAGCCTCCCTGATAAAGTGCGACATCCCCACCGACACCTGGGAGTCCCTGGGCCCAAAGACCAGTCCGCCCTAAGTGGAGGAAGTGCATCCGGGAGGGCGCTGAGCACCTCGAGTCTCGTCGCCGAGAGCGTGCAGAAACCAAGCGCAGGCAGCGGAAGGAGCGTGCGGCAAACCAGTTCCACCCACCCCTTCCCTCAACCACTGTCTGTCCCACCTGTGACAGGGACTGTGGCTCTCGTATTGGACTGTTCAGCCACCTAAGGACTCATTTTAAAAGTGGAAGCGATTCTGAGGGACTGCCTCTGCTGATAAAAACATAGGAAATAGGAACAGGAGGAAGCCATTCGGCCCCTCGAGCCTGCTCCGCCATTTAATACGATCATGGCTGATCTGATCATGGACTCCGCTCCACTTCCCCGCCTGCGCCCCATAACCCAAGGTGCTTCACAAGAGTATTATGAGATTTTAAAATTTGACACCGAGCCGCAGAAGTAGAAATTAGGGCAGGTGACTAAAAGCTTGGTCAAAGAGGGAGGTTTTAAGGAGCATCTTGAAGGAGGAGAGAGAGAGAGAGATGGAGAGGTTTAGGGAGGGAATTCCAGAGCTTGGGGCTCTGGCAACAGAAGGTACGGCCACCAATGGTGGAGCGATTATAATCAGGGATGCTCAAGAGGGCAGAATTAGAGGAGCGCAGACATCTCAGGGGGGGTTGTGGGGCTGGAGGAGGTGACAGAGATAGGGAGGGGTGTAGGGGCCGGAGGAGGTTACAGAGATAGGGAGGGGTGTAGGGTCCGGAGGAGGTTACAGAGATAGGGAGGGGTGTAGGGGCTGGAGGAGGTTACAGAGATAGGGAGGGGTGTAGGGGCTGGAGGAGGTTACAGAGATAGGGAGGGGTGTAGGGGCTGGAGGAGGTTACAGAGATAGGGAGGGGTGCAGGGGTTGGAGGTTACAGAGATAGGGAGGGGTGTAGGGGCTGGAGGAGGTTACAGAGATAGGGAGGGGTGTAGGGGCTGGAGGAGGTTACAGAGATAGGGAGGGGTGTAGGGGTTAGAGGTTACAGAGATAGGGAGGGGTGTAGGGTCTGGAGGAGGTTACAGAGATAGGGAGGGGGTGAGGAAGCCATAGAGGGATTTGAAAACAAGGATGAGAATTTTGAAATCGAGGTGTTGTTTAACCGGGGGCCAATGTAAGTCAGCGAGCACAGGGGGTGATGGGTGAGTGGGACTCGGTGTGAGTTAGGACACGGGGGCAGCGAGCACAGGGGGTGATGGGTGAGTGGGACTCGGTGTGAGTTAGGACACGGGGGCAGCGAGCACAGGGGGCGATGGGTGAGCGGGACTCGGTGCGAGTTAGGACACGGGGGCAGCGAGCACAGGGGGTGATGGGTGAGTGGGACTCGGTGTGAGTTAGGACACGGGGGCAGCGAGCACAGGGGGCAATGGGTGAGCGGGACTCGGTGCGAGTTAGGACACGGGGGCAGCGAGCACAGGGGGCGATGGGTGAGTGGGACTCGGTGTGAGTTAGGACACGGGGGCAGCGAGCACAGGGGGCGATGGGTGAGCGGGACTCGGTGCGAGTTAGGACACGGGGGCAGCGAGCACAGGGGGTGATGGGTGAGTGGGACTCGGTGTGAGTTAGGACACGGGGGCAGCGAGCACAGGGGGTGATGGGTGAGTGGGACTCGGTGTGAGTTAGGACACGGGGGCAGCGAGCACAGGGGGCGATGGGTGAGCGGGACTCGGTGCGAGTTAGGACACGGGGGCAGCGAGCACAGGGGGTGATGGGTGAGTGGGACTCGGTGTGAGTTAGGACACGGGGGCAGCGAGCACAGGGGGCGATGGGTGAGCGGGACTCGGTGCGAGTTAGGACACGGGGTCAGTGAGCACAGGGGGTGATGGGTGAGTGGGACTCGGTGTGAGTTAGGACACGGGGGCAGCGAGCACAGGGGGTGATGGGTGAGTGGGACTGGGTGTGAGTTAGGACACGGGGCAGCGAGCACAGGGGGTGATGGGTGAGTGGGACTGGGTGTGAGTTAGGACACGGGGTCAGCGAGCACAGGGGGCGATGGGTGAGCAGGACTCGGTGCGAGTTAGGACATGGGGCAGCCGAGTTTTGGATCACCTCCAGTTTAACCAAAGGCGACAGACGAAACAAATTTTTTCCGCAGCGAGTGGTTAGGATCTGGAACGCGCTGCCTGAGAGGGTGCTGGAGGCAGACTCAATCGTGGCTTTCAAAAGGGAATTGGATAAGTAGCTGAAGGAGAGAGATGTGCAGGGGTACGGGTAAGGGCGGGGGAGTGGGACTGGCTGAGGTGCTCCTGCAGAGAGCCGGCACAGGCTGGACAGGCCGAAGGACCTCCTTCCCTGCTGTAATCGTTCTACAGTTGTATCAGTCTTTGGCCAGGCAGTTTACAATTAAAATTACCCCCATTTTAAACAGAGGGAGCTGTGCTTAGCTATGAATGTGAGCAACTGAACATGGGTTGCATTTAAAGTACAAATTCAGCCAATCTCGTGCCTTGGGACTTGGCAGAAAACAGCTGTGAGTCAGAACATCATGGGTTCAGATTCTGCACCCGGACCTGAGCACATAATGCAGGCTGACACTGCAGTGCAGTACTGAGGGAGTGCCGCACTGTCGGAGGGGCAGTACTGAGGGAGCGCCGCACTGTCGGAGGGGCAGTACTGAGGGAGTGCCGCACTGTCGGAGGGGCAGTACTGAGGGAGCGCCGCACTGTCGGAGGGGCAGTACTGAGGGAGCGCTGCACTGTCGGAGGGGCAGTACTGAGGGAGCGCTGCACTGTCGGAGGGGCAGTACTGAGGGAGCGCCGCACTGTCGGAGGGGCAGTACTGAGGGAGCGCTGCACTGTCGGAGGGGCAGTACTGAGGGAGTGCCGCACTGTCGGAGGGGCAGTACTGAGGGAGTGCCGCACTGTCGGAGGGGCAGTACTGAGGGAGCGCCGCACTGTCGGAGGGGCAGTACTGAGGGAGCGCTGCACTGTCGGAGGGGCAGTACTGAGGGAGTGCCGCACTGTCGGAGGGGCAGTACTGAGGGAGTGTCGGAGGGCGGTACTGAGGGAGCGCCGCACTGTTGGAGGGGCAGTACTGAGGGAGTGCCGCACTTTCGGAGGGGCAGTACTGAGGGAGTGTCGGAGGGCGGTACTGAGGGAGCGCCGCACTGTTGGAGGGGCAGTACTGAGGGAGCGCCGCACTGTCGTGTGGCAGCGTTGAGGGAGTGCCGCACTGTCGGAGGTGCAGTACTGAGGGAGCCCCGCACTGTCGGAGGGGCAGTACTGAGGGAGTGCCGCACTGTCGGAGGGGCGGTACTGAGGGAGCGCCGCACTGTCGGAGGGGCAGTACTGAGGGAGCGCCGCACTGTCAGAGGGGCAGTACTGAGGGAGCGCCGCACTGTCGGAGGGACGGTACTGAGGGAGTGCCACAATCCCTACAACCCTCCCTATCTCTGTAACCTCCTCCAGCCTTAGAACCCTCCGAGATCTATGCACTCCTCCAATTCTGGCCTCTTGCCCCTCCCCCGATTTCCATCGCTCCACCATCGGTGGCCGTGCCTTCAGCTGCCTGGGCCCCAAGCTCTGGAACTCCCTCCCTAAACCTCTCCGCCTCTCTCTCCTCCTTTAAGACTCTCCTTAAAATCCGCCTCTTTACGTAAGAACATAAGAAATAGGAGCAGGAGATGGCCATTTGGCCCCCCGAGCCTGCTCCGCCTTTCAATACGATCATGGTTGATCCGATCATGGACTCAGCTCCACTTCCCTGCCCGCCCCCTTATTCTCTTATCATTTAAGAAACTGTCTATTTCTGCCTTAAATTTATTCAATGTCCCAGCTTCTACAGCTCTCTGAGGCAGTGAATTCCACAGATTTACAACCCTCTGGGAGAAGAAATTCCTCCTCATCTCTATTTTAATGGGCGGCCCCTTATTCTAAGACTATGCCCCCTAGTTCTAGTCTCCCCCATCAGTGGAAACATCCTCTCTGCATCCACCTTGTCAAGCCCCCTCATAATCTTATACGTTTCGATACGATCACCTCTCATTCTTGTTTGACCTAGCTTGTGGTCACCTAATATCTCCTTACAAAAGGAAAATACAGCGGATGCTGGAATCCGAAAATGCTGGAAATCTCAGCGGGTCGGGCAGCATCTGTGGAGAGAGAGAAACAGAGTTAACGTTTCGGGTCGATGACCCGTCGTCAGAACTGGAAAAGTTCGAGATGTAAACCTGATTCTTCAGGAAGTGCAGGGGCAGTGAATGGGGGAGGGAAGGTCAGTGATAGGGTGGAAGGCAGGCGAGATGAGAGAGGCAAAAGGGGATGATGGGCCGAATTGAGATGGTAATGGCACAAGAAACAAAAGATGAGTCTAGATGGGGTGTGAATAGTGGAATGACCACCAGCTGCCGTGGGAAAGAGAGAGAGAAAAAGCGGAGAAAATACAACAAACCTTGGCCCGTATTTTTTTTCTTCATTGGCTGTAAAGCGCTTTGGGATGTCTGATGGTGGTGAAAGGCGCTTTATAAATGCCTTTCTTTTAATGTAATATGAAATTAGAAATCATTGGTAAATTAGATTAACACCTAAAATTAAACATTAGATTAATAAATGAAATTAAAAATTAGATCAATAAATGAAATTAAAAATCAGATTACTAATGAAATTAAAAATTAGAATAGATGAAGTTAATAATTCGATCAATAAATGAAATTAAAAATTAGATCAATAAATGAAATTAAAAATTAGAATAGATGAAGTTAATAATTAGATCAATAAATGAAATTAAAAATCAGATTACTAATGAAATTAAAAATTAGAATAGACGAAGTTAATAATTAGATCAATAAATGAAGTTAATAATTAGATCAATAAATGAAGTTAAAAATTAGATCAATAAATAAACTTAAAAATCATTGGTAAATGAGATAAATGGATGTAATTAAAAATTAGATTCAGGCCTGAAATTACAAATGATTAGTCAGTGAGTTTAGTGCCAGAGACCAGTAAAGGAGTGTAATAATGTGAAGGAGGAGGAACAGTCTCAGTGAGCAGAGGAGGAGGAGGGCTGCAGGATTGAGGGGAGGAGGGCTGGAGGATTGAGGGAGGAGGGCTGGAGGATTGAGGGAGGAGGGCTGGAGGGGTTGAGGGAGGAGGGCTGGAGGATTGAGGGAGGAGGGCTGGAGGATTGAGGGAGGAGGATTGAAGGAGGAGGGCTGGAGGATTGAGGGAGGAGGATTGAAGGAGGAGGGCTGGAGGATTGAGGGAGGAGGGCTGGAGGATTGAGGGAGGAGGGCTGGAGGATTGAGGGAGGAGGGCTGGAGGGGTTGAGGGAGGAGGGCTGGAGGATTGAGGGCTGAAGGATTGAGGGAGGAGGGCTGGAGGATTGAGGGAGGAGGGCTGGAGGGAGGAGGGCTGGAGGATTGAGGGAGGAGGGCTGGAGGATTGAGGGAAGAGGATTGAGGGAGGAGGATTGATTGAGGGAGGAGGGCTGGAGGGTTGAGGGGAGGAGGATTGAGGAGGGCTGGAGGGGTTGAGGGAGGAGGGCTGGAGGATTGAGGGAGGAGGGCTGGAGGATTGAGGGAGGAGGATTGAGGGAGGAGGATTGATTGAGGGAGGAGGGCTGGAGGATTGAGGGAGGGCTGGAGGGGTTGAGGGAGGAGGGGTTGAGGGCTGGAGGGGAGGAGTTGAGCAGCGAGGGCTGCGCGGCGTTGCCCCGGGCAACAGCGGGAGGCGGGGTCCCAGAACCTTTGAGCAAGGGTTCGCGGGGGGGGGCCCTCCAACCGGAAGCCGACAGCCAGCCAGCCCGCCCGCCCCGGAAGTCGGGACGGGGGGACGGGGGCCTGCCGGTTGCCAGGGGAGACCGGGCGGGAAGGTAACGGCGGAGCGGGCGGCTTAGGCCTCAGGCTCCCTCAGCACCGCCCCTCCGACAGTGCGGCACTCCCTCAGCACCGCCCCTCCGACAGTGCGGCACTCCCTCAGCACCGCCCCCCCACACACACACACAGAGCCGGGACGATGCTGCCCGCCCAGAAGAGGAAAGCGCCGCCGCCGTCGTCGTCGTCGGGCTCGCCTCAGCGGGCCAAGTGCGCCCGCGCAGACCTGCCTCCGTGCCGGCCCGCGCCGGGAGACGCCGGAGCTCACCTCCCCGAGGCCGGCGGCGGCGGCGACCGGGACCGGGACCGGGACGTGGCGGACCAGCGGCGGGAAGCCCGGGCCCAGGGCCCACGGCAGGCGGAGGCGGAGGCGGCCAGCGTTGCCGGGGAAACGACGGCCGGGGGAGACGACGCCGAGGATGATGGCCCGTCAGCAGGTGAAGGGAAGGGAAGGGGGCCCCTTCCCCCCCAGCGTGTTATTTTGGGGGGAGGGGGGAGGGGAGAACGTGCATCTCTCTAGCGCCTTGCACAGCCTCAGAACGTCAGCAAAGCGCTATTTTATTTTTGTGCAGCCGTGGATTTTATGATCCTTGCTCGGCCCAGTCTTCGGGAGGTTTCTTTTCGAGGATGTACCGAGCAGAGTGGACAAGGGGGGGGGGAGAGGGAGAGGGAGGGGTGGGGGGAGAGGGAGGAGGGAGGAGGGAGGGGGGGGGGGGAGAGGGAGGAGGGAGGGGGGGGAACCAGTGGACGTGGTGTATTTGGACTTTCGAAAAGGCTTTTGACCAAGGTCCCGCACAACATAGAAACATAGAAAATAGGTGCAGGAGCAGGCCATTCGGCCCTTCTAGCCTGCACCGCCATTCAATGAGTTCATGGCTGAACATTCAACTTCAGTACCCCCTTCCTGCTTTCTCGCCATACCCCTTGATCCCCCGAGTAGTAAGGACCTCATCTAACTCCTTTTTGAATATATTTAGTGAATTGGCCTCAACAACTCTCTGTGGTAGAGAATTCCACAGGTTCACCACTCTCTGGGTGAAGAAGTTCCTCCGCATCTCGGTCCTAAATGGCTTACCCCTTATCCTTAGACTGTGACCCCTGGTTCTCGACTTCCCCAACGTTGGGAACATTCTTCCTGCAGCCAACCTGTCTAAACACCGTCAGAATTTTAAACGTTTCTATGAGGTCCCCTCTCACTCTTCTGAACTCCAGTGAATACAAGCCCAGTTGATCCAGTCTTTCTTGATAGGTCAGTCCCGCCATCCCGGGAATCAGTCTGGTGAACCTTCGCTGCACAAGAGATTAATGCGACCCCCACTTTGCCCCTTCTCGTAAATCCACGCTTGACTTGGACCGACCCTGTCGCCGCTTTCCAAATGCGCAATGCTGTTGAATCTTTAATAATTGATTCCAACATTCCCCCCCCCCCCCGGCCGCCGCCACCGATGTCAGGCTGACCGGTCGATAATTCCCTGTTTTCTCTCTCCCCTCACTTTTTTTAAACCAAAAAAGTGGGGTTACATTAGCTACCCTGTGTGCAAAATTAAAGCACATGGTATTGGGGGTAATGTACTGACGTGGAGAGAGAACTGGTTGGCAGACGGGAAGCAGAGAGTCGGGATAAACGGGTCCTTTTCGGAATGGCAGGCAGTGACTAGTGGGGGTGCCGCAGGGCTCCAGCTCTTTACAATATACATCAATTATTTGGACGAAGGAATTGAGTGTACTATCTCCCCAAGTTTGCAGATGACACTAAGCTGGGTGGCGGTGTGAGCTGTGAGGAGGGCGCTCGGAGCGTGCAGGGTGACTTGGGCAGGTTAGGTGAGCGGGCAAATGCGTGGCCGATGCAGTGTAATGTGGATAAAATGTGAGGTTATCCACTTTGGGGGCAAAAACGCAAAGGCAGAATATTATCTGAATGGTGACAGATTAGGAAAAAGGGGAGGTGCAACGAGACCTGGGTGTCATGGTACATCAGTCATTGAAAGTTGGCATGCAGGTACAGCAGGCGGTGAAGAAGGCAAATGGCATGTTGGCCTTCATAGCGAGGGGATTTGAGTATAGGAGCAGGGAGGTCTTACTGCAGTTGTACAGGGCCTTGGTGAGGCCTCACCTGGTATATTGTGTTCAGTTTTGGTCTCCTAATCTGAGGAAGGACGTTCTTGCTATTGAGGGAATGCAGCGAAGGTTCACCAGACTGATTCCCGGGATGGCAGGACTGACATATGAGGAGAGACTGAATCAACTGGGCCGTTATACACTGGAGTTTAGAAGGATGAGAAGGTATGCCATAGAAACATATAAAATTCTGACGGGATTGGACAGGTTAGATGCAGGAAGAATGTTCCTGATGTTGGGGAAGTCCAGAACCAGGGGTCACAGTCTAAGGATAAGGGATAAGCCATTTAGGACCGAGATGAGGAGAAACTTCTTCACTCAGAGAATTGTGAACCTGTGGAATTCTCTACCACAGAAAGTTGTTGAGGCCAGTTCGTTAGATATATTCAAGAGGGAGTTAGATGTGGCCCTTACGGCTAAAGGGATCAAGGGGTATGGAGAGAAAGCAGGAAAGGGGTACTGAGGGAATTATTGAATGGCGGTGCAGGCTTGAAGGGCTGAATGGCCTACTCCTGCACCTATTTTCTATGGTACTTTTTGAAGGTAGTACTTGTAAGGTAGGAAGCGCGGCAGCTCAACTTGCGCATAGCAAGCTCCCACAAACAGCAACGTGCTACTTACCAGGTGATCTGTTTTTTTAGCGCTGTTGAACGAGGGATAAATATTGACCCCAGTACACCGGGGAGAACGCCCCCTGCTCTTCTTCCAATAGTGGCCCCGGGATCTTTTACATCTGCCCGAGACAGGACATGGGTTTCAAATCTCTTTGGAAAGACAGCACCTCCGACAGTGCGGCGCTCCCTCAGTACTGAGTGTGGGAATGGTAGTATAGTGATTATGTTACGAGACCAAGTAATCCAGAGCCTAAGCTAATGATCCGGGGACCCGAGTTCACATCCCGCCACGGCAGCTGGGGAATTTAAATTCAGTTAATTCAGTAAATCCAGAATGAAAAGCTAGTCTCAGTAATGGAGACCATGGAACAACCAGATTGTTGTAAAATCTGGTTCATTGATGTCCTTCAGGGAGGGAAATCTGCCGCCCTTACCCAGTCTGGCCGATATGTGACTCCAGTCCCACAGCTACGTGGTTGACTCTTAACTGGTCCCTCTGAAATGCCCCAGCGAGCCACTCGAGGGCAATTCGGAATGGGCAATAAATGCCGGCCTTGCCAGCGACGTGCAAAAAAAAAAAAACAGGGAGCGTCGGTCTGGATTATGGGCTCAAGTCTTTGGAGTGGGGCTTGAACACACGATCTTCTGATTCTGAGACTGCTGCCCAGTGATCCACGGCCGACAGCTCGCTGTCAGGAAAATGAGAATACGGGGGTAGCCTTGCTTCGAATAATTCCTTCCCCCTTTCAAAAGCAAGTTGCATTTAATATAGCAGCCATCAGCCAGAGGAAGGTCTCAGAATGCCTTACCATGGGGACAGGTAGACCAGAAACATAAAGGAGATTACTGGCGAGGGATCGTAGACATAAAAAGAAAGAAAGTCGTGCATTTACATAGAAACTTTCACGACCCAAGGCGTTTCACAGGAGTATTATGAGACACAAAATTTGACATCGAGCTGCTTAAGGAGAAATTAGGGCTAGTGACCAAAAGCTTGGTCAAAGAGGTCAGTTTGGAGCAGCGTCTTGAAGGAAGAAAGAGAGGGGGAGAGGCGGAGAGTTTTAGGCAGGGAATTTCAAAACTTGGGGCCCAGGCAACAGAAGGCACAGCTGCCAATGGTAGAGTGATTATAATCAGAGATGCTCAAGGGGGCAGAATTAGAGGAGCGCAGATATTGTGGAGGTGGGGGGCTGGAGGAGATTACAGAGATAGGGAGGGGTGTAGTGGCTGGAGGAGGTTACAGCGATAGGGAGGGGTGTAGTGGCTGGAGGAGGTTACAGAGATAGGGAGAGGTGAGGAGGCCATGGAGGGTATTGAAAACGAGGATGAGAATTTTGAAATCGAAGCACTGCTTAACTGGGAGCCAATGTAGGTCAGCGAGCACAGGGGGTGATGGGTGAGTGGGACTTGGTGCGAATTAGGACACGGGACAGCGAGCACAGGGGGTGATGGGTGAGCGGGTCTCGGTGTGAGTTAGAACACAGGGCAGCGAGCACAGGGGGTGATGGGTGAGCGGGACTCGGTGCGAGTTAGGACGCGGGGCAGCGAGCACAGGGGGTGATGGGTGAGCGGGACTCGGTGCGAGTTAGGACACGGGGCAGTGAGCACAGGGGGTGATGGGTGAGCGGGACTCGGTGCGAGTTAGGACACGGGGCAGTGAGCACAGGGGGTGATGGGTGAGCGGGACTCGGTGTGAGTTAGGACACGGGGTCAGTGAGCACAGGGGGTGATGGGTGAGCGGGACTCGGTGCGAGTTAGGACACGGGGGCAGCGAGCACAGGGGGTGATGGGTGAGCGGGACTTGGTGCGAGTTAGGACACGGGGGCAGCGAGCACAGCGGGTGATGGGTGAGCGGGACTCGGTGCGAGTTAGGACACGGGGGTAGCCGAGTTTTGGATCACTTCTAGTTTAC
Organism: Pristiophorus japonicus; assembly: GCF_044704955.1. Taxonomy (NCBI): domain Eukaryota; kingdom Metazoa; phylum Chordata; class Chondrichthyes; family Pristiophoridae; genus Pristiophorus; species Pristiophorus japonicus. The sequence goes on from NC_092006.1 coordinate 3,821,108, forward strand.
GTCGGGTAGAATGTGGGAGACCAGCCAGGAATGCGTTGGAATAGTCAAGTCTGGAGGTAACAAGGGCACGGATGAGGGCTTCAGCAGCGGATGAGCTGAGGCAGGGGGCGGAGACGGGCGATGTTACGGAGGTGGAAATAGGCGGTCTTATGCTGCGGATATGTGGCCAGTAGCTCAGTCTGGTCCGGCCTCCCTTTAAGTCGAGCTGCGCTGTTTTCTTCCAGGGGCCGCGCCCTCCCGCAGCCAGACTCTGGACGCACCTCCGACAGTCGGCAGCACCTCGCAGGCCGTGGCTTCCCGGAAGCCCAGTGAACAGCCCGGCAGTCTCTCGGGGCCCGAGCTCGCCGCCGAACCGGGCCGCAGCCTGCCCTTGCCGTTGAGGACGGCGGAAGTGCCCAAAGGGCCCTCCAGCGACGACGAGAAGGACGAGGGAGAACGGAACCTGGTCATCACAATCGGTACGTCGCGGAGTGCTTCGGAGGCATCGGGAGCAGCAACTTGCAACCGCACTGCGCCTTTTAATCTGGTTAGAACGCTCCATGGCGCTTCGCGGGAGCGTTTATCAAACACAGATTTGACACCGGGGCCACAGCAGGAGGCATTAGGACAGGTGACCAAAAGCTGGGTCAAAGAGGTAGGTCTTAAGGAGCGTCTTAAAGGAGAGAGAGAGAGAGAGAGAGGCGGAGAGGTTTAGGGAGGTAATTCCGGAGCTCGGGGCCCAGGCAGCTGAAGGCACGGCCGCCGATGGTGGAGCGATGGAAATCGGGGGGAATGCGCAGGAGGGCAGAATTGCAGTCACAGGAATGCAACGGCCCCAGTGTTCCGGCACGTGCCTTGCTCCTGTCTTGTACCCCCCGCTCACTCACCTCTGTGGCCAAAGAGCTCCCTTTTTAATTTGCCAACACCCTGCACCGCCACCAAATCTCCCTGGGCAGTCTGGTCCATTAAAAGCTCACCTCTCCCGAGTCGAGTCTAGAACATAAGAATTAGGCGCACGTGCAGGCCACACAACCCCTGGCGCCTGCTCCGTCATTCAATGAGATCACGGCTGATCTTCAACTCCACTTTCCTGCACCGTCCCCATATCCCTTGATTCCCTTAATATCCAAAAATCACCTGTTCACCGTCGAGAATATACACGAAGACGGAACCTCCACAGCCCTCTGGGGTAGAGAATTCCAAAGATTCACCACCCTCTGAGTGAAGAAATTCCTGCTCATCTCCTAAATGACCGACCCCTTATCCTGAGACTCTGTAACCCCTGGTTCTAGACTCCCCAGCCCGGGGGAAACATCCTCCCTGCATCTACCCTGTCAAGCCAGGTACCCCCCCCCCCCCCCGCAAATAATGACACACTCCTGGGGACCCCCTGTAAATACTGACACACATCCGGGGACCCCCTGTAAATATAGACACACTCCCGGGGACACCCTGTAAGTACTGACACACTCCCGGGGACCCCCTGCAAATACTGACATACTCCACGGGAATCCCCTGTAAATACTGACACACTCCTGGGGACCCCCTGTAAATACTGACACACTCCCTGGGACTCTGTAAATATTGACACTCAGGAACCCGCTATATATATTGATACACGCCCGGGGATCCCAGTAAATATTGATACAGTCCTGGGAACCCCCTGTAAATACTGACGACTCCCGGGGGACCCCCTGTAAATAATGACACACTCCCGGGGAACCCCCTGTAAATACTGACACACTCCTGGGGACCCCCTGTAAATAATGACATGCTCCGGGGACTCCCTGTAAATACTGTCACACGTCTGGGGACCCCCTGTAAATACTGACACACTCCTGGGGACCCCTTGTAAATAATGACACACTCCCGGGGACCCCCTGTAAATACTGACACACGCCTGGGGACCCCCTGTAAATACTGACACACTCCCCGGGACTCTGTAAATATTGATACTCGGGAACCCGCTGTAAATACTGGCACACTCCCGGGGAACCCCCTGTAAATACTGACACACTCCCAGGGAACCCCCTGTAAATACTGACACACTCCCGGGGAACCCCCTGTAAATACTGACACAGTCCACGGGAACCCCCTGTAAATACTGACACACTCCCGGGGACCCCCTGTAAATACTGGCACACTCCCGGGGAACCCCCTGTAAATACTGGCACACACCTGGGGAACCCCCTGTAAATACTGACACATTGCCTGGGACCCCCTGTAAATACTGACACACTCCCGGGGACCCCCTGTAAATACTGACACACTCCCGGGAACCCCCTGTAAATACTGACACACTCCCGGGAACCCCCTGTAAATACTGACACACGCCTGGGGAACCCCCTGTAAATCCTGACACGCCTGGGGAACCCCCTGTAAATAATGGCACACTCCCGGGGAACCCCCTGTAAATACTGACACACTCCCCGGGGACCCCCTGTAAATATTGATACACTCCCGGGAACCCCCTGTAAGTACTGACACACGCCTGGGGAACCCCCTGTAAATACTGACACAGTCCTGGGGAACCCCCTGTGCTCCCCCACCTCCCCAGATTCTAGGGTTCAGGTCCCCTCGTTTCACACCGTGGCGTTGCGTTAAGCAGTTGATGAGATTTCCGTCTGACCATCATCTTTGAATCTTGAAAAATGTTGCTCTAAGTTCCCGTGTAATTTTTCTATGGTGTACACGTGCGTGAAAATCGGCCATCACCTCCTCTAGCCAACGGCAGGGCGCAACGGGGAGCTGGGACTATCTGGAGATAAAAGGAATAGTCTTGCATTTATATAGCGCCTTTCATAACCTCAGGACGTCCCAAAGCGCTTCACAGCCGATGAAGCTTTTTTTTTTGCAGTGTGCTCACTGTTGTAATGTGGAAAACGCGGCAACTCAATTTGCGCACAGCAAGCTCCCACACATAGCAATGTGATAATGACCCAGATCATCTGTTTTAGTGATGTTGGCTGAGGGATAAATATTGGCCCCAGGACACCGGGGAGAACTCCCCCTGCTCTTCTTCCAATAGTGGCCCCGGGATCTTTTACATCCACCTGAGGGGGCAGATGGGGCCTCGGTTTAACATCTTATCCAAAAGATCACAGAATAAAAACTTAACTCTGGTACACGCAATCTTTTTTTTGTTGAAAATAATATTTTGCTAAAGTTGATATTTAAATAAGAATCTTCCCTTTTTCCCCCCAAATTTCAGACCTCCAAGCGTGTGGCTAAAGGGTAATGTGGAGTCTGGTTGCTAGCGAGGGCAGTGCCAAAACTGACACTTTCCCGGGGACCCCCTGTAAATACTGACACATTCCCGGGACCCCCTGTAAATACTGACGCACTCTCGGGGACCCTCCGTAAATACTGATGCACTCTCGGGGACCCCCTGTAAATACCGACACACTCCCGGGGACCCCCTGCAAATACCGACACGCTCCCGGGGACCCCCTGTAAATACCGACACACTCCCGGGGACCCCCTGTAAATACTGACACGCTCCCGGGGACCTCTGTAAATAGCGACACGCTCCCGGGGACCCCCTGTAAATACTGACACGCTCCCGGGGACCCCCTGTGAATACTGACACATTTCCAGGGAACCTCCTATAAATACTAACACACTCCCGGGGACCTTAGTAAATAGCGACACACTCCCGGGGCCCCCCTGTAAATACCGACACATTCTGGGGACCCCCTGTAAATACTGACACACGCCTGGGGAACCCCCTGTAAATACTGACACACTCCCGGGGACCCCCTGTAAATACTGACACACTTCCGGGAACCCCCTGTAAGTACTGACACACGCCTGGGGACCCCCTGTAAATACTGACACACTCCCGGGAACCCCATGTAAGTACTGACACACGGCTGGGGAACCCCCTGTAAATACTGACACACTCCCGGGGACCCCCTGTAAATACAGACACACTGCCGGGAACCCCCTGTAAGTACTGACACACGCCTGGGGAACCCCCTGTAAATACTGACACACTCCCGGGGACCCCCTGTAAATACTGACACACTCCCGGGAACCCCCTGTAAATCCTGACACGCTCCCGGGGACCCCCTGTAAATACTGACACGCTCCCGGGGACCCCCTGTAAATACTGACACGCTCCTGGGGACCCCCTGTAAATACTGACACGCTCCCGGGGACCCCCTGTGAATACTGACACATTCCCAGGAAACCTCCTATAAATACTAACACACTCCCGGGGACCTCTGTAAATAGCGACACACTCCCGGGGCCCCTCTGTAAATACCGACACACTCCCGGGGCCCCCCTGTAAATACCGACACTCTCCCGCGGCCCCCCTGTAAATACTGACACATTCTGGGGACCCCTTGTAAATACTGTCACACTCCCGGGTCCAGTGTAAATACTGACACACTCCCGGGGACCCCCTGTAAATACTGACACTCTCCCGGGGCCCCCCTGTAAATACCGACACTCTCCCACGGCCCCCCTGTAAATACTGACACATTCTGGGGACCCCCTGTAAATACTGTCACACTCCCGGGTCCAGTGTAAATACTGACACACTCCCGGGGACCCCCTGTAAATACTGACACACTCCCGGGGACCCCCTGTAAATACTGACATGATCCCGGGGACCCCCTGTAAATACTGACACACTCCAGGGGACCCCCTGTAAATACTGACACACTCCCGGGGACCCCCTGTAAATACTGACACACTCCCGGGGACCCCCTGTAAATACTGACACACTCCCGGGTACTCCCTGTAAATACTGACACATTCCGGGGACCCCCTCTAAATACTGACAGACTCCCGGTGACCCCTCTAAATGCTGACATGATCCTGGGGACCCCCTGTAAATACTGACACACTCCCGGTGACCCCTCTAAATACTGACATGATCCCGGGGACCCCCTGTAAATACTGACACACTCCAGGGGACCCCCTGTAAATACTGACACACTCCCGGTGACCCCTCTAAATACTGACATGATCCCAGGGACCCCCTGTAAATACTGACACACTCCCGGGGACCCTACTGACACACGCCCGGGGAACCCCCTGTAAATACCGACACATTCCCGGGAAACCCCCTGTAAATACTGGCACACTCCCGGGGAACCCCCTGTAAATACTGGCACACTCCCGGGGAACCCCCTGTAAATACTGGCACACTCCCGGGGAACCCCCTGTAAATACTGACACACTCCTGGGAACCCCCTGTAAGTACTGACACACGCCTGGGGAACCCCCTGTAAATACTGACACATTCCCGGGGACCCCTGTAAATACTGACACACTCCTGGGAACCCCCTATAAATACTGACACACTCCCCGGGGACTCCCTGTAAATACTGGCACACACCTGGGGAACCCCCTGTAAATACTGACACACGCCTGGGGACCCCCTATAAATACTGACACACGCCTGGGGACCCCCTATAAATACTGACACACGCCTGGGGACCCCCTATAAATACTGACACACTCCCGGGAACCCCCTGTAAATACTGACACACTCCCAGGGACCCCCTGTAAATACTGACACACTCCCGGGAACCCGCTGTAAGTACTGACACACGGCTGGGAAACCCCCTGTAAATACTGACACACTCCCGGGGACCCCTGTAAATACTGACACACGGCTGGGGAACCCCCTGTAAATACTGACACACTCCCGGGAACCCCCTGTAAATACTGACACACGGCTGGGGAACCCCCTGTAAATACTGGCACACTCCCGGGGACCCCCTGTAAAGACTGACACATTCCCGGGGACCCCCTGTAAATACTGACACACTCCCGGGAACCCCCTGTAAATACTGACACACTCCCCGGGGACTCCCTGTAAACACTGGCACACACCTGGGGAACCCCCTGTAAATACTGACACGCCTGGGGACCCCCTATAAATACTGACACGCCTGGGGACCCCCTATAAATACTGACACACTCCCGGGAACCCCCTGTAAATACTGACACACGGCTGGGGAACCCCCTGTAAATACTGACACACTCCCGGGGACCCCCTGTAAATACTGACACACTCCCGGGAACCCCCTGTAAGTACTGACACACGGCTGGGGAACCCACTGTAAATACTGACACACTCCCGGGGACCCCCTGTAAATACTGACATACGGCTGGGGAACCCCCTGTAAATACTGACACACTCCCGGAAACCCCCTGTAAATACTGGCACACTCCCGGGGAACCCCCTGTAAATACTGACACACGCCCGGGGAACCCCCTGTAAATACTGACACACTCCCGGTGACCCCTCTAAATACTGACATGATCCCAGGGACCCCCTGTAAATACTGACACACTCCCGGGGACCCTACTGACATACGCCTGGGGAACCCCCTGTAAATACTGACACACTCCCGGGGACCCCCTGTAAATACTGACACACTCCCGGGGACCCCCTGTAAATACTGGCACACTACCGGGGAACCCCCTGTAAATACTGACACATGCCCGGGGAACCTCCTGTAAATATTGGCACACACCTGGGGAACCCCCTGTGAATACTGACACATTCCCAGGGAACCTCCTATAAATACTAACACACTCCCGGGGACCTCTATAAATAGCGACACACTCCCGGGGCCCCCCTGTAAATACCGACACTCCTCCGGGGCCCCCCTGTAAATACCGACACTCTCCCGCGGCCCCCCTGTAAATACTGACACATTCTGGGGACCCCCTGTAAATACTGTCACACTCCCGGGTCCACTGTAAATACTGACACACTCCCGGGGACCCCCTGTAAATACTGACACACTCCCGGGGACCCCCTGTAAATACTGACACGATCCCGGGGACCCCCTGTAAATACTGACACACTCCCGGGGACCCCCTGTAAATACTGACACACTCCCGGGGACCCCCTGTAAATACTGACACACTCCCGGGGACCCCCTGTAAATACTGACACACTCCCGGGGACCCCCTGTAAATACTGACACACTCCCGGGGACCCCCTGTAAATACTGACACACTCCCGGGGACCCCTCTAAATACTGACATGATCCTGGAGACCCCCTGTAAATACTGACACACTCCCGGTGACCCCTCTAAATACTGACACACTCCAGGGGACCCCCTGTAAATACTGACACACTCCAGGGGACCCCCTGTAAATACTGACACACTCCCGGTGACCCCTCTAAATACTGACATGATCCCAGGGACCCCCTGTAAATACTGACACACTCCCTGGAATGGGACTCTAACCCGGAAGCACCTGACTCGGGGCGCGAGAGTGCTACCCACTGAGCAATAGATGACACTATTCAAGACTGAGACCGGTAGATTTTTTGGATATTCAGGGAATCGAGGGATATGGGGATTGGGCGGGAAAGTGGGAGTTGAGCTCGAAGATCAGCCGGGATCTCATTGGCCGGTGCAGCAGACTCGAGGGGCCGAACGGCCGACTCCTGCTCCCAATTCTTACGGAGCCGGCCCGGAATGTGAAACCCAAGGCTCCTGAACCATTTTTTTTTTGTGGCTGTGCTACGTTGCAGAGGAAGGAGAGAGCGAGACAAAGAAGAGGAGGAAGAAAGCGCAGAAGCGGGAGAAGAAGGGGAAGGAGGGCAAAGGTGCGGCGGAGGAAATCCAGCCGGAGTGCGACATCCAGCTGGATGACAACTTTGAGCGCGCGCTGGAGGACGGAGCCAAGCACCACAACCTGACGGCCATTAATGTGCGCAACATCCTACACGTGAGTACCGCCAGCCGCCTTGCGTTGGTCAGACACCCTGCCGATAGCAACAACACGCATGTATCATCATCACCGTCATAGGCAGTCCCTCGGAATCGAGGAAGACTTGCTTCCACTCTAAAAGTGAGTCCTTAGGTGGCTGAACAGCCCAATACGGGAACCACAGTCCCTGTCACAGGTGGGACAGACAATGGTTGAGGGAAGGGAAGGGTGGGACTGGTTTGCCGCACGCTCCTTCCGCTGCCTGCGCTTGGTTTCTGCACGCTCTTGGCGACGAGACTCGAGGTGCACAGCGCCCTCCCGGATGCACTTCCTCCACTCAGGGCGGACTGGTCTTTGGCCAGGGACTCCCAGGTGTCGGTGGGGGATGTTGCATTTTTATCGAGGAGGCTTTTGAGGGTGTCCCTTGAAACGTTCCCTCTGCCCATCTTTGGGGCTCACTTGCCGTGTTGGAGTTCCGATTCGGGCGCTTGCTTTGGGTGTCTCGTGTCTGGGGCATGCGAGCAATGTGGCCCTGCCCAGCGGAGCTGGTCGAGTGTGGTCAGGGCTTCGATGCTGGGGATGTTGGGCCTGGTCGAGGACGCTAACGTTGGTGCGTCTGTCCTCCCAGGGGATTTGCAGGATCTTGCGGAGACATCGTTGGTGGTATTTCTCCAGCGCCTTGAGGTGTCTACCGTACATGGTCCATGTCTCTGAGCCATACAGGAGGGCGGGTATCACTACAGCCCTGTAGACCATCAGCTTTTATATGGCGCCGTTATCGTATTAAAACGTCCCAGGGCTCTTCACAGGAGCTCAAATCGGACAGAATTTGACCCCGAGCCACATAAGGAGTGATTAGGACAGGTGACCAAAAGCTTGGGCGAAGAGGTAAGGTTTAAGGAAAGTCTTTACAGCAGCAACAAGGTGAATTTATATAGCACCTTTAACGTAGTGAAACATCCCACAGCGCGTCACAGGAGTGTTATGAGACAAATAAAAATTTGACACTGATCCGCATAAGGAGAAATCGGTGCAGGTGGCCAAGAGCTTGGTCCAAGAGGTTGGTTTTAAGGAGGAGAGAGAGGCGGAGAGGTTTAGGGAGGGAGTTCCAGAGCTTGGGGCCCAGGCAGCTGAAGGCACGGCCGCCGATGGTGGAGCGATTGTAATCAGGGCTGCTCAAAAGGGCAGAATTAGAGGAGCGCAGACATCTCGGGGGACAGTGGGGTTGGAGGAGATTACAGAGATAGGGAGGGGTGAGGCGGAGAGGTTTAGGCAGGGAATTCCAGAGTTTAGGGACCAGGCAGCTGTAGGCACGGGCACCAGTGGCGGAGCGATGGAAATCGGGGGGTGCGCAAGAGGGCAGAATTGGATGAGCGCCAAGATCTCTGAGGGTTGTAGGGGGCTGCAGGAGGTTACAGAGATAGACGGGCTCACACTTGGAACCGTAAGTGAGTGAGGTACGGGAATAAAGCCATGTCCGAGGATCTGAACCCCAGCCAGCGCTGCGGGAAGGGGTGGGGGAAATTGATCAAAGGAGTCGTGATGGAATGATGCCATCTTTTCCATCGTCTCTGCGGGGCCTGGGGGCACTTGTGCATGAAACACAAAAGGATAGTATGCAGGTACAGCAAGAGATCAGGAAGGCCAATGATATCTTGACCTTTATTGCGAAGGGGATAGAGTATAAAAGCAGGGCAAGTCTTGCTACAGTTGTACAGGGTATTGGTGAGGCCACACCTGGAGTACTGCGCGCAGTTTTGGTTTCCATATTTACGAAAGGATATACTTGCTTTGGAGGCAGCTCAGAGAAGGTTCACTCGGTTGATTCCGGGGATGAGGGGGTTGACTTATGAGGAAAGGTTGAGGAGGTTGGGCCTCTACTCATTGGAATTCAGAAGAATGAGAGGTGATCTTATTGAAACGTATAAGATTATGAGGGGGCTTGACAAGGTGGATGCAGAGAGGATGTTTCCACTGATGGGGGAGACTAGAACTAGGGGGCATAATCTTAGAATAAGGGGCTGCCCATTTAAAACTGAGGTGAGGAGGAATTTCTTCTCAGAGGGTTGTAAATCTGTGGAATTCGCTGCCTCAGAGAGCTGTGGAAGCTGGGACATTGAATAAATTTAAGACAGAAATAGACAGTTTCTTAAAAGATAAGGGGGATAAGGGGACGGGCAGGGAAGTGGAGCTGAGTCCATGATCGGATCAGCCATGATCGGATTGAATGGCGGAGCAGGCTCGAGGGGCCGAATGGCCGACTCCTGCTCCTATTTCTTCTGTTCTTCTGTCTCTTGCAGGAGGTGATCACAAACGAGCATGTGGTGGCGATGATGAAAGCAGCAATTTATGACACCGAGCAGCAACACGTGTTTGTAAGTGTCTCTGCGCGTTTATTGGGTGTGTGTTCCCCCCCTGCCCCCCCCTCCCCGTACAGGCCGCACAGCCTCTAACTGCAAGGACCAGAGGCGGCTGCTCTCTCGGGAAGACTTTATTAACCTCACTGTTTAAACGGAGACGGCTGACCGGCTCACGGAGCGAAACAGAGTGATGGATCTGTGTTAATGCAGGTGCACGAAACACACAAAGTTAGCACACAGGTACAGCAAGTGATCAGGAAGGCCAATGGAATGTTGGCCTTTATTGCAAAGGGGGATCGAGTATAAAAGCAGGGAAGTCCTGCTGCAACTGTACAGAGTATTGGTGAGGCCACACCTGGAGTACTGCGTATAGATTTGGTCTCCTTATTTAAGGAAGGATATTACTTGCATTGGAGGCAGTTCAGAGAAGGTTCACTCGGTTGATTCCTGCGATGAAGGGGTTGTCTTATGAGGAAAGGTTGAGCAGGTCGGGCCTGTGCTCACTGGAGTCTAGAAGAATGAGAGGTGATCTTATTGAAACGTATAAGATTCTGAGGGGGGTTCGACAAGGTAGATGCCGAGAGGATGTTTCCCCCCGCGGGGGAATCTAGAACTAGGGGGCATAGTCTCAGAATAAGGGGTCGCCCATTTAAAACGGACATGAGGAGGAATAATTTCGTTGAGGGTTGTAAATCTGTGGAATTCTCTGCCCCAGAGAGCTGTGGAGGCTGGGTCATTGAATATATTTAAGGTGGAGATAGACAGATTTTTGAGCGATAGGGGAGAGGAGGGTTATGGGGAGCGGGCGGGGAAGTGGAGTTGAGTCCAGGATCAGATCAGCCATGATCTTATTGAATGGCGGAGCAGGCTCGAGGGGCTGAATGGCCGACTCCTGCTCCTATTTCTTATGTTCTTAACATCAGGAGAGATACGGTCAGGGGTGTTGATGTGATTTGTAAGCGGGGCCGGGATCATAAATCGTGCCTGTGCGCTTTCAAACTGCGTTTTTGTTTCAGGAACCCAAGATGACTCGCTCGAAACTGAAGGAGGTTGTTGAGAAAGGCGTGGTGAGTTATTCGTTCATACTACCAGCTTCGTGTTTCCCTTTCTCTCACCAATCCTTCAATGGAGATAAGTGTGAGCTGGTCCGTTTTGGTAGGAGGGATAAGGAGGGCATGTACTCCTTGGATAATCAGAGTCGGAATGGGGGAGAGGGGCAGTGGGATCCGGGGGTATAGATACACAAATAACTTAAAGTAGTGACGCAGGTTAATGAGGTAAACCCAGCACTGGGGTTTATTTCTAGAGGGATCGAATTGAAAGGCAGAGAAGTTATGTTAAACTTGGTTAGACCACACTTGGAGCATCATGCACAGTTCTGGTCTCCATATACCTGAGTTAGACCACACTTGGAGCACCGTTCACAGTCTGGTCTCCGTATACCTGGGTTAGACCACACTTGGAGCACAGTGCACAGTCTGGTCTCCGTATACCTGGGTTAGACCACACTTGGAGCACCGTGCACAGTTCTGGTCTCCATATACCTCAGTTAGACCACGCTTGGAGCACCGTGCACAGTTCTGGTCTCCATATACCTGGGTTAGACCACACTTGGAGCACCGTGCACAGTTCTGGTCTCCGTATACCTGGGTTAGACCACACTTGGAGCACCGTGCACAGCTCTGGTCTCCGTATCCTTACTTAAGGAAGGATATACTGGCTTTGGAGGGGGTACAGAGACGATTCACTAGGCTGATTCCGGAGATGAGGGGGTTACCTTATGATGATAGATTGAGTAGACTGGGTCTTTACTCCTTGGAGTTCGGAAGGATGAGGGGTGATCTTATAGAAACATTTAAAATCATGAAAGGGATAGACAAGATAGAGGCAGAGAGGTTGTTTCCATTGGTAGGGGAGACTAGAACTAGGGGGCACAGCCTCAAAATACGGGGGAGCCAATTTAAAACCGAGTTGAGAAGGAATTTCTTCTCCCAGAGGGTTGTGAATCTGTGGAATTCTCTGCCCAAGGAAGCAGTTGAGGCTAGCTCATTGAATGTATTCAAATCACAGATAGATAGATTTTTAACCAATAAGGGAATTAAGGGTTATGGGGAGAGGGCGGGTAAGTGGAACTGAGTCCACGGCCAGATCAGCCATGATCTTATTGAATGGCGGAGCAGGCTCGAGGGGCTAGATGGCCTACTCCTGTTCCTAATTCTTATCTTCTTATGTTCTTATACCTTGGTTAGACCACACTTGGAGCACAGTGCACAGTTTTGGTCTCCATATACCTGGGTTAGACCACACATGGAGCACCATGCACAGTTCTGATCTCCATATACCTGGGTTAGACCACACGGAGCACTGTGTACAGTTCTGGTCTCCATATACCTGGGTTAGACCACACTTGGAGCACCGTGTACAGTTCTGGTCTCCATATACCTGGGTTAGACCACACATGGAGCACGGTGCGGAGGGAATAGAGGGGAGGGAGGGTGTAGAGGAGGGAGAGAGAGGGGATGGGGAGGGTAAGGAGAATGGGTGTAGGGGAGGGAGTGGGGGTTGAGGGAGGGAGGGAGGGAGTGGGGGTGGAGGAGGGAGGGTGGGAGTGGGAGTGGGGGTGGAGGAGGGAGGGTGAGGGAGGGAGGTGGTGGCGATGGAGGAGAGGGGAGGCCGGGAGTGGCCAGCACCTTTGTAGCAGGACACAGTGAGAGCTGGTGCCTTAAGGAGAGAGGGGGTGGGTGAAAAAGAGCACATAGAATATAAATATATCATGGCACTCCGATGTGCCAGGCAGTCATTGCTTTGCCTTTCCCCCTTCCGCAGGTCCCTCCGACGTGGAATATATCGCCGATTAAGAAGAGCAAAGAATGCAAGGTTTGTGAGACGCAGCATTGTAACTCGCTTCGAGGGAGACCCCTTAAGCACGTGCTCTCTGGGTGTCGGATACGTTAAACAGCGGAGAGAGTCACAGGCTGGAGAGGTAGTGACACGACGGGACTCCTCCAGCTCCTGAGAGCGATAGGGATTGGGGAAAGATTGACTCGGCTTCTTCGGAACAGAGAGGGGATTCAATTGAGGTGCATTAGATTCTGAGGGGACGAGATAGAGTGGATAGGACGGACCTATTCCCCTTAGCAGAGCGGTCAATAACCAGGGGGCGGGGATTGAAAATAATTGGTAGGTTTAGAGGGGATTTGAGGGGAAATGTCTTCACCCAGAGGGTGGTGGGGGTCTGGGGTGGAACTCACTGCCTGAAAGGGTGGTAGAGGCAGAAACCCCTCGCCACATTTTAAAAAGGACTTGGAAGTGCCGTAACCCACAGGGCTACGGGCCGAGAGCGGGTGGCTCTTTGTCGGCCGGAGCAGGACACGGCGAGAGCGGAAATTGCCGCCTCCCGTGTGGCGAATGTCTCTGATTCGGTGAGTTTCAGTCACCGGGGGGGTGAGGGGCTCGGGATCGAGGCTGGGTGAATGAGTGAGGGGCGGGGGGGGGGGGTGGGGGGAACCAGGTTCAGTCCCTGAGCGAGGGGTTACAGCGGGGGGGGGCTCACTGTCGTACGTGTGTTGCAGGCTCCCCAATTCATTGACATCCCGCTCGAAGAGGAGGACTCATCGGACGAAGAGTACAGGCCCGAGGAGGAGGAGGAAGATGAGACCGCGGAAGAGGTAACCGCTCCTGTTACACCTTGCGACGAGCGTAAAAGAGGAAAGCGTGAATGGCGCGTGTTTTTTTTTTCCCTCTTAACTCCTGGTATTGCTGCTTCACGGCGAGGGTGTGTCCGATGTGCTGAGTGTGGTTCCACCAGATCTAATTTGAATCCCTCTCCCCTCCTTTGGGTTCAGTGTTCGCTGCGCAGTGTTAGTAACCACTGCCGCAAACGTGGCATCTGTTTTACTATGGAATCGAGCTCATTACCTTGGAGCAGGTGAGCGCTTGTATCATCATCATGGCGGGACTGACATATCAAGAAAGACTGGATCAACTGGGCTTGTATTCACTGGAGTTCAGAAGAATGAGAGGGGATCGCATCGAAACGTTTGAAATTCTGACGGGATTGGACAGGTTAGATGCAGGAAGAATGTTCCCGATGTTGGGGAAGTCCAGAACCAGGGGTCACAGTCTAAGGATAAGGGGTAAGCCATTTAGGACCGAGATGAGGGGAAACTTCTTCACTCAGAGAATTGTGAACCTGTGGAATTCCCTACCACAGAACGTTGTTGAGGCCAGTTCGTTAGATATATTCAAAAGGGAGTTAGATGTGGCCCTTACGGCCAAAGGGATTAAGGGGTATGGAGAGAAAGCTGGAATGGGGTACTGAGGTGAATGATCAGCCATGATCATACTGAATGGCGGTGCAGGCTCGAAGGGCCCAATGGCCTACTCCTGCACCTATTTTCTATGTTTATGGGTTCGGTGGCCTCTTCTGAGCCCATCGATTTGGGGTGGTGAAAGACTTGCATTTCTATAGCGCCTCTCACGACCACCGGACGTCCCAAAGCGCTTTACGGCCAATGAAGTACTTTTGGAGTGCGGTCACTGTTGTAATGTGGGAAACGCGGCAGCCAATTTGCGCACAGCAAGCTCCCACACACAGCAATGTGATAATGACCCAGATCGTCTGTTTTAGGGATGTTGATTGAGCGGTAAATATTGGCCCCAGGACACCGGGGAAGAACCCCCTGCTCATCTTTGAAATAGGGCCATGGGATTTTTTACGCCCACTTGAAAGGGCAGACAGGGACTCGGTTTAATGTCTCATCCAAAAGTCTTTTCTCTCAGGTGGTCCCTCGAATCGAGGATGACTTGCTTCCACGCCAAAAAAGGATGAATTCAATGAGTTCACAGGTGTTTCAATGAAGGACCTAATATTCCGGATCCCGAACTACATCCTGAAGGGTGGAAGGTGCCTGTGAGTGGATTTTTTTAACGTGGGGTGACCGTTGCACACCAGCCACCACACGGGCTTGACAGAGCGAGGTCTTGGTCCAGGGGCAAGGGTTAACCAAGACGACTGGAGACCTGCTCTGCTGCATGGACGGCCCCTCCGACAGTGCGGTGCTCCCTCGGCACCGCCCCTCCGACAGTGCGGTGCTCCCTCGGCACCGCCCCTCCGACAGTGCGGCTCGGCACTGCATTGGAGTGTCAGCGTAGATCTTTGTGCTCAAGTCCCTGGAGTAGGACTTGAACCCACAACCTTCTGACTCCGAGACGAGTGTGCTAACCACTGAGCCACAACAGATACGTGCTTGTGACACGTGCAGGGCGCGTTTGCGTACTGATGATCGCACCGCCACCCCCCCCCACCAGTGTCTGAAAGAGATGGAAACAGGTTAATGTTCACCCTCCATCAGATTTCCAACATCCGCTGTCTTTTTCTTTGTGTTTGTGGTTTTATTCAGTGGAAAGTTTAGTGAGCAGGGGAGTTGCTGTTTTGTTGTACCCCGAGTGTAATTGAGGAGTTTACATAGAAACATAGAAAATAGTTGCGGGAGCAGGCCATTCGGCCCTTCGAACCTACACCACCATTCAATATGATCATGGCTGATCATGCAACTCCAGTACCCCATTCCTGCTTTCTTTCCATACCCCTTGATCCCTTTAGCCGTAAGGGCCACATCTAACTTCCTTTTGAATATATCTAACGAACTGGCCTCAACAACTTTCTGTGGTAGAGAATTCCACAGGTTCACAATTCTCTGATTGAAGAAGTTTCTCCTCATCTCGGTCCTAAATGGCTTACCCCTTATCCTTAGACTGTGACCCCTGGTTCTGGACTTCCCCAACATCGGGAACATTCTTCCTGCATCTAACCTGTCCAATCCCATCAGAATTTTATGTTTCTATGAGATCCTCTCTCATTCTTCTAAATTCCAGTGAATATAAGCCTAGTTGATCCAGTCTTTCTTCATATGTCAGTCCTGCCATCCTGGGAATCAGTCTGGTGAACCTTCGCTGCACTCCCTCAATAGCAAGAATGTCCTTCCTCAGATTAAGAGACCAAAACTAATATGTCCTTACTATACAGTATAAATGCACACGAGGCCCATATTTAAGAGAAGGTCACTCTGTGACCAGTAACCTTTATTAGCCAGCACTGAAGTGATGAAGGTGGGTGGAGCTTCCCCTTTTATACCTGAAAGTCCAGGTTAGGAGTGTCTCCCGCAAGTTCACCACCTAGTGGTCATTGTTCTCACGGTGTACAACTTAGGTCAGCTTATACATGGGTTACAATGATAGTTGAATACATAACATCACCTCCCCCCCCCAAAATCTTATTGGGATCACAGGTTGAGTCTCTGGTGGTTTACGCTCCCTTGTAGAGCGCCTGAGTTGGGGCTCCGGTTGTTGGGCGCTGGCCTGAGTGTCTGCTGTTTGCGGTGCCTCAGGCCTGTCCGGACTGCCCACAGTGACTGGGCTCTCCTCCCTTTGGTTCCGGTGTTCGGTCACCTGTGGAGGAGTGAACTCTACATCGTGTTCTTCCTCTGCTTCTTCTGTGGGGTTGCTGAACCTCCTTTTTGTTTGATCCACGTGTTTGCAGCAAATTTGTCCATTGGTAAGTTTAACTACCAGAATCCTATTCCCCTCTTTGGCAATCACATTGCCTGCGAGCCATTTAGGCCCTGCAGCGTAGCTGAGGACAAAGACAGGGTCATTGACATCAATACATCGCGCCCTCACATTCCCGTCATGGTAGTCACATTGTGACTGGCGCCTGCTCTCAACAATTTCTTTCATGGTGGGGTGTATAAGGGATAACCTGTTTTTGAGCGTCCTTTTCATTAGCAGCTCTGCGGGTGGAACCCCTGTGAGCGAATGTGGTCGGGATCTATTGGCCAACAGGAGGCGTGATATGCGGCTTTGTAGGGAACCCCTTTGGATTCTGAGCATCCCCTGTTTGATTATCTGCACTGCTCGTTTGAGGCCGGCTTGAACGGTGCCGTTCTGACATTGTTGATACCATTGCCTGCCATGAAGTCCTGGAATTCATTGCTTGTAAAGCACGGGCCATTGTCGCTGACCAAGATGTCTGGTAGACCGTGGGCGGCAAACATTGCCCGTAGACTTTCTACCGTGGCAGAGGATGTGCTTGAATTAAGAATGTCACACTCTATCCATTTGGAGTAGGCGTCTGCTACAACCAAAAATATTTTTCTCATGAAAGGACCTGCGTAGTCCACATGGATGCGTGACCATGGCTTGGCGGGCCAGGACCAGGGGCTAAGGGGGGCTTCCCTGGGCACATTGCCCAGCTGGGCACATGTGTTGCACCTGCGAACACAAAGTTCCAGGTCTGCATCTATCCCTGGCCACCAAACGTGTGACCTGGCAATTGCCTTCATCATGACAATGCCCGGGTGCTCATTGTGGAGTTCTCTGATGAACACCTCTCTGCCCCTCTGGGGCATGACTACTCGGTTTCCCCACAGTAGGCAATCGGCCTGAATTGAGAGTTCATCCTTGTGCCTGTGAAATGGTTTGAATTCCTCAGGGCATGCCCCGTACGTGGCTGCCCAGTCCCCATTCAGGACACATTTCTTGACTAAAGACAGTAGCGGGTCTCTAATTATCCAGACTTTAATCTGACTGGCTGTCATGGGTGAGCCTTCGCTTTCGAAAGCTTCAACAGCCATGACCATCTCAGCAGCATGCTTGGTTGCCCCCTCGGTGGTGGCTAGTGGGAGCCTGCTGAGTGCATCGGCGCAGTTTTCAGTGCCCGGTCTGTGCCGAATTGTATAGTCATAGGCGGCTAACGTGAGTGCCCACCTCTGTATGCGGGCCGACGCATTTGCATTTATGGCCTTGTTGTCAGCCAAAAGGGACGTTAGGGGTTTGTGATCTGTCTCCAGCTCAAATTTCCTGCCAAACAGGTACTGGTGCATTTTTTTTACTGCATATACACATGCAAATGCTTCCTTTTGTACCATCCCTAGCCCTGTTCTGCTTGGGACAGACTTCTGGAGGCATAAGCTACCGGCTGTAACTGACCCTTGGCATTGACATGCTGCAACACATACCCGACCCCATAGGACGACGCATCGCACGTTAGTACAAGTTTCTTACATGGGTCATATAGCGTTAATAGATTGTTGGAGCATAACAAATTTCGTGCTCCATCAAAAGCCCTTTTTTGGCTGTCCCCCCAGACCCATTCGCGACCTTTGCGTAGGAGCACGTGTAGCGGCTCTAGCAGCGTGCTCAATTGGGGAAGAAAGTTACCAAAATAGTTCAGGAGCTTCAGGAACGAATGCAGCTCCATCGTGTTACGGGGTCTGGGTGCTCTCTGGATCGCTTCTGTTTTGGACGCAGTAGGGCTGATCCCGTCTGCTGCTACCCTCCCCAGGAATTCTACCTCTGGAGCTAGGAAGACGCACTTCGCCTTTTTCAGTCGCGGACCTACCCGGTCCAGTCTGCGTAGCACCTCCTCCAGGTTGTGGAGGTGTTCTTCAGTATCGTAACCCGTGATGAGGATGTCGTCTTGAAAAACCACTGTCCTTGGAATCGACTTGAGGAGGCTTTCCATATTTCGTTGGAAGATCGCGGCGGCCGAGCGAATCCCGAACGGACATCTGTTGTACTCAAACAACCCCTTGTGTGTCGTGATGGTGGTCAGCTTCTGCGACTTACTCGCCAGTTCCTGGGTCATGTAAGCTGACGTCAGGTCCAATTTTGAAAAAAGTTTGCCAATGCATAGCGTCGCAAAGAGGTCCTCCGCTCTCAGTAGCGGGTACTGGTCGTGGAGTGACACCCGATTGATGGTGGCCTTGTAATCACCACATATCCTGACCGACCCATCCGCCTTGAGCACCGGCACAATCGGGCTCGCCCAGTCACTGAATTCGACTGGCGAGATGATGTCTTCCCTCAGCAGGCGGTCCAATTCGCCTTCTATCTTTTCCCGCATCACATACGACACCGCTCTGGCCTAGTGGTGTACTGGCCTGGCGTCCGGGTTTATGTGAATCACTACCTTGGTCCCCATGAAAGTGCCAGTACCGGGTTGAAATAGAGTCAAATTTGTCCAGGACCTGTGAGCATGATATTCGCTCCACAGAAGAAATTGCATTGACATCGCCCCATTTCCAGTTCATGACAGCAAGCCAACTCCTCCCCAGTAGTGCGGGACCGTCCCCCGGGACAATCCAGAGTGGCAACCTGTTCTCCGAATCTTTGTGGGTCACGACTACCGTGGCGCTGCCTAGCACCGGAATGATCTTCTTTGTACATGTCCATAGCTGTGCGTCAAATGGCAATAATTTTGGCCTCCTGGCCTTGGACGCCCACAACTTGTTGAACTGTTTGATACTCATCAGGGACTGGCTGGCCCCCGTGTCTAACTCCATTGATACTGGGATGCCATTGAGGAGCACTTTCATCATTATCGGTGGTGTCCTGGTGTATGAACTGTATACGTGCTCCACATGAACTCGCTGAACTTCAGCTTCCAGCGATTTCCCCCAGTGTCCATTTGGCCTCGAAGGGCTTACATCGGGCCCGTCCTCCTCGTACATCAACCTGGCTGTAGGCTTCCTGCACATACGCGCCAAGTGACCGCTGATGTTGCAGTTTCTGCAGGTATATTGCTGATACCTGCAAGCTCTGGCTATGTGTTTGCCTCCACACCTCCAATATGAGCCGTTGTTGGAAACAAAAGGTCCATTACCAGTCGATTGTCTCTGACTGTCTCTGTAACTGTCCTTAAGCGCACCATTGACAGGTGTTGATGGCCCTATTACTGGCCGGATTGTCCATTGCGATGGCATGAATCGCCGTTCAGCTAGCCATTGTCTCTGTTGAATTCCCCCTTTGGGTTCGACTACATGCTGGTGCATGTCCAATTGCCCGTCTGTCTGGAGAACTGTGTGCCGCGTTAACAATGTTGACTCCCTGTCCATTTGCTGCATTTAAACCAAGATTTTTGTCAAACATCATTCTGGTCTCTTCCTCCCCTGAGATAAATGTCTGGGCCATCAAAGCCGCCGTTTCCAGGGTCAAGCCTTTGGTCTCAATCAGTTTCCTGAAAACCCCAGCGTGCCCGATGCCCTCAATAATAAAGTCTCGCAGCATCTCCGCTCTGCATGCATCTGTGAACTTACATAGGCTCGCCAGTTGCCAGAGGTTTGCCACGAAGTCTGGAACGCTTTGCCCTTCTCGCCACCGGTGTGTCTAAAACCGGTGTCTCGCCATGTGCATGCTGCTCACCGGTTTAAGGTGTTCCCCGATCAACTTACTGAGCTCTTCGAACGTCTTGTCCGCCCTTCTCTGGCGCTAGAAGGTCCTTCATCAGGGAGTACGTCCTGGATCCACAAACCGTCAGGAGATGAGCCCTGCGTTTGTCGGCCGAATCCTGTCCCAGCCATTCCTTAGTGACGAAACTTTGCTGTAGTCTCTCAATAAAATCGTCCCAATCATCACCAACACAGTACCTCTCTTCTGTGCTGCTAGTGGCCATGCTCGCGTGGTTTAAATCCCAGTTTCTCGTCGCCAATAATATGTCCTTACTATACAATATAAATGCACACGAGGCCCATACTTGAGAGAAGGTCACTCTGTGACCAGTTATCTTTATTAGCCAGCACTGAAGTGATGAAGGTGGGTGGAGCTTCCCCTTTTATACCTGAAAGTCCAGGTTAGGAGTGTCTCCCGCAAGTTCACCACCTAGTGGTCAGTGTTCTCACGGTGTACAACTTGGGACAGTTTATGCATGGGTTACAGTGACAGTTGAATACATGACAAAAACTGAACATAATATTCAAGGAGTGGCCTCTTTTCCCCCTTCCCAGGAGAGAACCAGCGGCGAGGGGACGCACAGGGAAGAGGGGCTGAACTGGCTGGGATCGCAGTGCCGGGCAGGAGCTGCTCCTGGCTGCTCCCTGCACGTTCCTGGCCATTGATAGATTTTTAACCAATAAGGGAATTAAGGGTTACGGGGAGCGGGCGGGTAAGTGGAACTGAGTCCACGGCCAGATCAGCCATGATCTTGTTGAATGGCGGAGCAGGCTCGAGGGGCGAGATGGCCTACTCCTGTTCCTAATTCTTATGTTCTTATGTTAATGTATGCACCAGTGCGTATGCTCACGGGTTTACAGAGCTGTTGAGTTGGGAGGGGCTGAGCCAGTCACATGATGTTCACAAGACTCAATAAAACCCCGGCCAGTTGGGTTCGGGAGATCCACGACGGGCCTGGCGGTTGTGAGCCTGGTGGATGAACTGGTAATGTGTCTCTCTCGTAGGCGGTCCCTCGTATCGAGGATGACTTGCTTCCACGCCAAAAAAGGATGAGTTCACGTGTTTCGATGAAGCACCTAATATTCTAGATCCCGAACTACATCTGAAGGGTGGAAGATGCCTGTGGGTGGATTGTTTTAATGTGGGGGTGACCGTTGCACACCCAGCCACCACACGGGGCTTGACAAAGCGAGGTCTTGGTCCAGTGGCAAGGGTTAACCAGGACGACTGGAGACCAGCTCTGCTGCACGGGCCCTAGTGCGCCCACATATCGCACAGTGTGGGCTGGGCCCGTGCTGCCCCTGGGTCCCTCGCCTCTTCTGGGCCCAATGTGTAGTGTGTGATTGCTAATCCGTTTGCTATTGGGAACTAGTTGGTTTATCAGCAATGTGTCGCTATGCAATCTTAAACAAAGAACACACGAAGCGAATCCGTGCTCCGTTCCTTTGATCCGCAGCCTCGCTAAAATCTTGTCTCCCTTTGCCCCAGAGCCTCCTGGAGAGCGATGCAGAGAGCGCCACGTCATCGCCTGCAGGAGGGCGCAGGCCAAAGTCCAGGCTGGACGTGTCCGAGGCGTTGGAGACCGATGAGGAGAGTCCACCTGTCGAGGTGAGTGGGTTAACTTACAAAGTAATGTGCAGCCACAGAAACAGGACGTTCAGCCCGACTGCTCCGTGCCGGGGTTTATGCCCCACGCCAACCTCCTTCCACCCCTCTTCATCTCACCCCCATCACCATATCCTTTCTCCCTCGAGTGTTTATCCAGCCTCGCCCTTAAATGCATCTGTGCTATCCGCCTCAACCACTCCCTGTGGCAACGAGTTCCACATTCTCGTCCCTCTCTGTGAAGAAGTTTCCCCTGAATTCCCCATTGGGTTTAGTAGTGACTGTCTGACATTTATTGCCTCTCATCATCATCGCCACAGGCAGTCCCTCGGAATCGAGGAAGACTTGCCTCCACTCTCAACATGAGTCCTTGGATGGCTGAACAGTCCAATATGAGAACCACAGTCCCCTGTCACAGGTGGGACAGATAGTGGTTGAGGGAAGGGGAGGGTGGGACTGGTTTGCCGCACGCTCCTTCCGCTGCCTGCGCTTGGTTTCTGCACGCTCTCGACGACGAGACTCGAGGTGCTCAGCGCCCTCCCGGATGCAGTTCCTCCACTTAGGGCAGACTGGTCTTTGGCCAGGGACTCCCAGGTGTCAGTGGGGATGCCGCACTTTTATCAGGGAGGCTTTGAGGGTGTCCCTGTAATGTTTCCTCTGCCCACCTTTGGGTAGTTCTGGCCTCGCTACCAGAAATATCCTCTCTATACGTCTCTACTGTAATTTCTTGAAATGGCTATTGTTTCTAAGAACATAAGAACTAGGAGCAGGAGTCGGCCATTTGGCCCCTCGAGCCTGCTCCTCCGTTTAATACGATCATGGCTGATCTGATCATGGACTCAGCTCCACTTCCCCACCCGCTCCCCATAACCCTTCACTCCCTTATCGCTCAAAAATCTGTCTATCTCCACCTTAAATATATTCAATGACCCAGCCTCCACAGCTCTCTGGGGCAGAGAATTCCACAGATTCACCACCCTCAGAGAAGAAATTCCTCCTCATCTCAGTTTTAAATGGGCAGCCCCTTATTCTAAGACTATATCCCCTAGTCTTTACCTTTTTTAAAAAAAATTCTTGGGATGTGGGCATCACTGGCCAGGCCGCCAGGACTGACATATGAGGAGAGACTGGATCGACTAGGCTTATTTATATTCACTGGTGTTTAGAAGAATGAGAGGGGATCTCATAGAAACATATAAAATTCTGACGGGACTGGACAGGTTAGATGCAGGAAGAATGTTCCCGATGTTGGGGAAGTCCAGAACCAGGGGTCACAGTCTAAGGATAAGGGGTAAGCCATTTAGGACCGAGATGAGGAGAAACTTCTTCACCCAGAGAATTGTGAACCTGTGGAATTCTCTACCACAGAGAGTTGTTGAGGCCAGTTCGTTAGATATATTCAAAAGGGAGTTAGATGTGGCCCTTGCGGCTAAAGGGATCAAGGGGTATGGAGAGAAAGCAGGAATGGGGTACTTTGAATGGTGGTGCAGGCTCGAAGGGCCGAATAGCCTGCTCCTGCACCTATTTTCTATGTTTCAGTTTCTATCCCTAATTGCCCTCGAGAAGGTGGTGGTAAGCCGCTTTCTTGAACAGTAGGGGCAGTTAAGAGACAACCGCGTTGCTGTGAGTCTGGAGTCACGTATCGGCCAGACCGGGTAAGGGCGGCAGATTTCCTTCCCTAAAGGATATTACTGAACCAGATGGGTTTCCACCCAAAACCGGTAGTTTCATGGTCACCGTTACTAGCTTTTTATTTCCCGATTTATTTATGTAACTGAATTTAAATTCCCCGGCTGCCGTGGTGGGATTTGAACTCCTGTTTCTGGATCATGGGTCCAGGCCTCTGGATTACTCCTCCAGTAACATCACCACCATGCTTACCATACCCCTGATTTAGATTGTTAGATTTCTACAATATCATAGAAACTAGGTGCAGGAGCAGGCCATTCGGCCCTTCGATCCTGCACCACCATTCAATAAGACCATGGCTGATCATTCACCTCAGTACCCATTCCTGCTTTCTCTCCATACCCCTTGATCCCTTTAGCCGTAAGGGCCACATCTAACTCCCTTTTGAATATATCTAACGAACTGGCCTCAACAACTTTCTGTGGTCGAGAATTCCACAGGTTCACAATTCTCTGGGTGAAGAAGTTTCTCCTCATCTCGGTCCTGAATGGCTTTACCCCTTATCCTTAGACTGTGACCCCTGGTTCTGGACTTCCCCAACATCGGGAACATTCTTCCTGCCTCTAACCTGTCCAGTCCCGTCAGAATTTTATATGTTTCCATGAGATCCCCTCATTCTTCTAAACTCCACTGGATATAAGCCCAGATGATCCAGTCTCCCCTCATATGTCAGTCCTGCCATCCCACGTATCAATCTGGTAAACCTTTGCTGAACTCCCTCAATAGCAAGAACGTCCTTCCTCAGATTAGGGGACCAAAACTGAACACAATATTCCAGGTGAGGCCTCACCAAGGCCCTGTACAACTGCAGTAAGACCTCCCTGCTCCAATACTCAAATCCTCTCGCTATGAAGGCCAACATACCATTTGCCGCCTTCACTGCCTGCTGTACCTGCATGCCCACTTTCAATGACTGATGTACCATGACACCCAGGTCTCGTTGCACCTCCCCTTTTCCTAATCTGCCACCATTCAGATAATATTCTGCCTTCATGTTTTTGCCCCCAAAGTGGATAACCTCACATTTATTCGCATTACACTGCACCTGCCATGCATTTGCCCACTCACCTAACCTGTCTCAAGTCACCTTGCAGCCTCTTAGCGTCCTCCTCACAGCTCACACCGCCACCCAGCTTAGTGTCATCTGCAAACTTGGAACAGTAGAGCACCGAAGCTGACCATTCGGCCCATCGAGTCTGCGCCGGTTCTGTCGAAGAGCAGCCCAGTTAGTCGCACTCCCCCCGCTCTCTCCCCACATTCCTGCAATTTTTTCTCCTTCAAGTAGTTATCCAATTACATTTTTGAAGGCTGCTATTGAATCTGCCTCCACCATTCTGAGGCAGTGGGTTGCAAATTCAAACTACTCGTTGTGTAGAGAAGTTTTTATGCCGTTCTTTTGCAAATCACTTTAAATCTGGTTATCTGCTCTTCCGCCGATGGAAACCGCTTCTCCTTATTTACTCGATCTAAATCCTTCGTGGTTTTGAACGCCTCGATCAAATCTCTTGACCTTCTCTGCTCCAAGGAGAACAACCCCAGCTTCTCCAGTCTCTCCCCGTCACTGAAGTCCCTCATCCCTGGGACCGTTCTAATAATATATTAAAAATCTTTATTCTGTACGCGCTGTCAAATTTTCTCCATTATAAACACAAGAACAAACGAAATAGGAGCAGGAAGTCGGCCATGCGGCCCCTCAAGCCTGCTTCGCCATTTAATCCGATCATGGCTGATCCGATCATGGACTCGGCTCCACTTCCCTGCCCGCCCCCTCATTCCCTTATCGTTTAAGAAACTGTCTATCTCGGTCTCAAATTTATTCAATGTCCCGGCTTCCACAGCTCTCTGAGGCAGCGAATTCCACAGATTTACAAACCTCTGAGAGAAGAAATTTCTCCTCATCTCAGTTTTAAATGGGCGGCCCCTTATTCTAAGATCATGCCCCCGCGTTCTCGTCTCCCCCATCAGTGGAAACATCCTCTCTGCATCCACCTTGTCAAGCCCCCTCATAATCTTACACGTTTCGATAAGATCACCTCTCATTCTTCTGAATTCCAATGAGTAGAGGCCCAACCTACTCAACCTTTCCTCATAAGTCAACCCCCTCATCCCCGGAATCAACCGAGTGAACCTTCTCTGAACTGCCTCCAAAGCAAGTATATCCTTTCGTAAATATGGAAACCAAAACTGCACGCAGTATTCCAGGTGTGGCCTCACCAATACCCTGTATAGCTGTAGCAAGCCTTCCCTGCTTTTATACTCCATCCCCTTTGCAATAAAGGCCAAGATACCATTGGCCTTCCTGATCACTTGCTGTACCTGCATACTATCCTTGTGTGTTTCATGCACAAGTCCGCACTTGTCATGGCAGCTGCCAGTCGTGACGCTGCAGCACCTCCACTGGCCGGAGGTCGCAATTACAGCATGACGCGTTTACATCGGAATTATCCATTATAAGTGCAGAGAGGGATTTAGAACAGAAACATAAAAATAACCTCCTGCCCTCTAACTCCTCTTCACATGAAGACTGCAATGCCACAGGAGATGGATTGGCGCGAGTTAAAAATCACGTCTAGACGGACACTTGCTGTTGTCACGATGATGAGTCACGCTTTTATGTCAACAATTAACATCGAGACCGCAGAAGTAAATATTCAGAATGGTAATCCTGTATGTAAACGGTTACATGTAACACTGTAGTTGCAGGTTCTGGCCACCAGGTTGCGCCGTTGAGCGCAAATTAATTTTGGAAAAAATAGATCTTTAAAACCATTTTTTGGTGCGGTTGGATCCGTTGCTTGATGTGTTACCCTCTGCCGCTCCTGTATTTTCAGCAGCCCCCCAGTGCGGCTGAGAAGGTGAAGGGGTCTTGCCCGCCCGTGAGGCACCTCAGTGTGGAAGTGGTTCCCATGGGGCCCCCGCCCCTGCCCCCCAAAACCAAAAACAAAACGGCCAAGGACACCAGCTTCATGGAAAAGCTTCACGCCGTGGATGAGGAGCTGGCATCGAACGAGGTCTGCATGGACTCCTACCAGGTACGGAGACTGCGCCCAGCTCGCAGACTGGGTGGATCACTCAACAACAAGCAGCAACTTGCATCCGCACGGCGCCTATAAGCACGCGAAACGTCCCGCGGCATTTTGCGGGAGCGTTAATCGGACAAAATTTGACCCAAGCCGCGTGAGGCGATATTAGGGGCAGGTGACCAAAAGCTGGGTAAAAGAGGGAGGTTTTAAGGGGCATCTTAAAGGAGCAGAGAGAGGCAGAGAGGTTGAGGGAGGGAGTTCCAGAGCTCAGGGGCCCAGGCAGCTGAAGGCATGGCCGCCGATGGTGGAGCGATGGAAATTGGAGGAGCGCAGAGATCCCAGGGGGTTGGAGTAGGTTACAGAGATAGGGAGGGGTGTAGAGGCTAGAGGAGGTTACAGAGATAGGGAGGGGTTTAGGGGCTGGAGGAGGTTACAGAGATAGGGAGGGGTGTAGGGGCTGGAGGAGGTTACAGAGATAGGGAGGGGTGTAGGGGCTGGAGGAGGTTACAGAGATAGGGAGGGATGCAGGGGCTGGAGGAGGTTACAGAGATAGGGAAGGGTTTAGGGGCTGGAGGAGGTTAGAGATAGGGAGGGGTGTTGGGGCTGGAGGGGGTTACAGAGATAGGGAGGGGTGTAGAGGCTGGAGGAGGTTAGCAATAGTGAGGGGTGTAGGGGCTGGAGGAGGTTACAGAGATAGGGAGGGGTGTTGGGGCTGGCGGAGGTTACAGAGATAGGGAGGGGTGTAGGGGCTGGAGGAGGTTAGAGAGATAGGGAGGGGTGTTGGGGCTGGAGGGGGTTACAGAGATAGGGAGGGGTGTTGGGGCTGGAGGGGGTTACAGAGATAGGGAGGGGTGTTGGGGTTGGAGGAGGTTACAGAGATAGGGAGGGGTGTAGGTGCTGGAGGAGGTTACAGAGATAGGGAGGGGTGTTGGGGTTGGAGGAGGTTACAGAGATAGGGAGGGGTGTAGGGGCTGGAGGAGGTTACAGAGATAGGGAGGGGTGTAGGGGCTGGAGGAGGTTAGAGAGATAGGGAGGGGTGTTGGGGCTGGAGGGGGTTACAGAGATAGGGAGGGGTGTAGGTGCTGGAGGAGGTTCCAGAGATAGGGAGGGGTGTTGGGGTTGGAGGAGGTTACAGAGATAGGGAGGGGTGTTGGGGTTGGAGGAGGTTACAGAGATAGGGAGGGGTGTAGGGGCTGGAGGAGGTTACAGAGATAGGGAGGGATGTAGGGGCTGGAGGAGGTTAGAGAGACAGGGAGGGGTGTAGGGGCTGGAGGAGGTTAGAGAGATAGGGAGGGGTGTAGGGGCTGGAGGAGGTTAGAGATGGCTCAGTTGGTAGCACACTCACCTGAGTTGGAAGGTTGTGGGTTCAAGCTCCACTGCAGAGACTTGAGCACAAAAATCTGAATGAGCGCCGCACTGTCGGAGGGGCGGTACTGAGGGAACGACGCACTGTCGGAGGGGCAGTAATGAGGGAGCGCCGCACTGTCGGAGGGGCAGTAATGAGGGAGCCCCGCACTGTCGGAGGGGCGGTACTGAGGGAGTGCTGCACTGTCGGAGGGGCAGTACTGAGGGAGCCCCGCACTGTCGGAGGGGCAGTACTGAGGGAGCGCCGCACTGTCGGAGGGGCAGTACTGAGGGAGCCCCGCACTGTCGGAGGGGCGGTACTGAGGGAGTGCTGCACTGTCGGAGGGGCAGTACTGAGGGAGCCCCGCACTGTCGGAGGGGCAGTACAGAGGGAGCGCCGCACTGTCGGAGGGGCGGTACTGAGGGAGCGCCGCACTGTCGGAGGGGCGGTACTGAGGGAGCGCCGCACTGTCGGAGGGGCGGTACTGAGGGAGCGCCGCACTGTCGGAGGGGCGGTACTGAGGGAGCGCCGCACTGTCGGAGGGGCAGTAATGAGGGAGCGCCGCACTGTCGGAGGGGCAGTAATGAGGGAGCGCCGCACTGTCGGAGGGGCGGTACTGAGGGAGTGCCGCACTGTCGGAGGGGCAGTACTGAGGGAGCCCCGCACTGTCGGAGGGGCAGTACAGAGGGAGCGCCGCACTGTCGGAGGGGCGATACTGAGGGAGCGCCGCACTGTCGGAGGGGCGGTACTGAGGGAGCGCCGCACTGTCGGAGGGGCGGTACTGAGGGAGCCCCGCACTGTCGGAGGGGCAGTACAGAGGGAGCGCCGCACTGTCGGAGGGGCAGTACTGAGGGAGCGCCGCACTGTCGGAGGGGCGGTACTGAGGGAGCGCCGCACTGTCGGAGGGGCGGTGCTGAGGGAGCCCCGCACTGTCGGAGGGACACTATTCCTTTCTTCTGGCTGATGTGGAGGACGGGTGGGAACTCGGCCAAACTTGCGTCCTCTCCCGCTGGAGGGCGCGGACCAAAGTCCGTGCTCCGGGAGAACGGGCAGCGGTTCGGGGGATGGGTGCCCGTCTCGCCGCGTCTTCAGGGGAGGGGCGGGCGGGCAGGCAGAGAGAAAGGGAGCGAGACCACCCTCTCTGCGACGTGCGTGGGACTGACGGCTAGCCTGCCTGCTCTGTTGCCAGACCCTCGATGACCGTTTGATCGCGTACCGCACCCGCTCAAAATGGCCGCTCAACAACGTGCCGCTGGGGCTGTTGGAGGCGGAGCTGAAGGCGCCCGACATCACGGCGGACATGTACGACCAGGGCACGCTGGACGACGTGTACTGGCAGAGCTGGATGAAGGCCGTGATGAACGACCTGGAATACGAAGGTGAGGCGATGTGATCGGGAGCTCGCGGCGCACAAGGGAATGGGGCGGGGGATTTATTTTCCTGCGTCTTGCTCCCTTGGGAAGGTTTCCCTCTTTCCTCAAGTCAGACTTCCCCCCCCTCTAGGGTGACGACGCCACAGCGCTCAGTGTTTCTCAAAAGGCGGCAGTGTTGCAGTTGTGACTCGCCCGTGCGTCTGATCACCCACCCACTGGTGTCGGAGCGAGTCGCACTCCCGCCGCCGAGGCGGAATTTTTAACCCACTCCAGAGACGTATGCCAGGCCGACACTCCCCGGTGCAGTACTGAGGGAGCGCCGCACTGCGCTGTCGGAGGGGCAGTACTGAGGGAGCACCACACTGCGCTGTGGCAGTACTGAGGGAGCCCCGCACTGTCGGAGGGGCAGTACTGAGGGAGCACCACACTAACGGAGGGGCAGTACTGAGGGAGCGCCGCACTGTCGGAGGGGCAGTGCTGAGGGAGCGCCGCACTGTCGGAGGGGCAGTACTGAGGGAGCGCCGCACTGTCGGAGGGGCAGTACTGAGGGAGCCCCGCACTGTCGGAGGGGCGGTACTGAGGGAGTGCCGCACTGTCGGAGGGGCAGTACTGAGGGAGCGCCGCACTGTCGGAGGGGCAGTACTGAGGGAGCGCCGCACTGTCGGAGGGGCAGTACTGAGGGAGCGCCGCACTGTGGGAGGGGCAGTACTGAGGGAGCGCCGCACTGTCGGAGGGGCGGTACTGAGGGAGGGGCAGTACTGAGGGAGCACCACACTGACGGAGGGGCAGTACTGAGGGAGCACCACACTGACGGAGGGGCAGTACTGAGGGAGGGGCAGTACTGAGGGAGCGCCGCACTGTCGGAGGGGCGGTACTGAGGGAGCTCCGCACTGACGGAGGTGCTGTCCTTCGGATGCGACGTTAAACCGAGGCCCTGTGAATGCTAAAGTCGGAGTATACAATAAGAAAACGTTGGTGCGGGGAGCGTGAGGATGTAATATGTGTATCAACAAATTTCTAATTCCTTTCCTTCCCCCCCCCCACCAATTCCACAACTCCTGCCCCCGCCCAGATGATGAGGATGATCCCGAGTACAATTTCCTGGAGGACCTCGACGAGCCGGACATGGAGGATTTCCGGAACGACCGAGCTGTGCGGATCACCAGTACGTAGAACCCGAACCCGAGCCTGTATTTACCTGACCAGGGCGGACCCGTGACTGCGGGCTGTTTTCACGGGGCGGGGGGGGCGTGAAGCAGTCCCTGAAAATAACGTTCGAAGCGATAAAGCTGGGATGGGTTCCAGGAGCGATCTTCTTTACTCCGAGTGATAGCTGTCCGGGACGATCACAGAACAATACGGCACAGGAGGAGGCCAATGGGCTCATCGGGCCTGTGTCGGCTCTGTGACAGAGCGATCCAATCAGTCCCACTCTCCCCTGCTCTTTCCCCACAGCCCCGCACCTTTCTCCCCTTCAAGTATTTATCCAATTCAGAGAAGGTTCACTCGGTTGATTCCGGAGATGAGGGGGTTGACTTATGAGGAAAGGTTGAGGAGGTTGGGCCTCTACTCATTGGAATTCAGAAGAATGAGAGGTGATCTTATCGAAACGTATCAGATTATGAGGGGGCTCGACAAGGTGGATGCAGAGAGGATGTTTCCACTGATGGGGGAGACTAGAACTAGGGGACATGGTCTTAGAATAAGGGGCCGCCCATTTAAAACTGAGATGAGGAGGAATTTCTTCTCTCTGAAGGTTGTAAATCTGTGGAATTCTCTGCCCCAGAGAGCTGTGGAAGCTGGGACATTGAATAAATTTAAGACAGAGATAGACAGTTTCTTAACCGATAAGGGAGCGGGCAGGGAAGTGGAGCTGAGTCCATGATCGGATCAGCCATGATCTTATTGAATGGTGGAGCAGGCTCGAGGGGCCGAATGGCCGACTCCTGCTCCTATTTCTTATGTTCTTCTGTCATCACACGTTGTTGCATAAAAACACGTTCTCCACATCTGGTTCACATCAAGAGGGAGTTAGATGAGGCCCTTACGGCTAAAGGGATCAAGGGGTGTGGAGAGAAAGCAGGAAAGGGGTACTGAGGTGAATGATCAGCCATGATCATATTGAATGGTGGTGCAGGCTCGAAGGGCTGAATGGCCTGCTCCTGCACCTATTTTCTATGTTTCTGTGTTCTTTTGCTAATTATCGTCAATCTGGTTACCGACCCTCCTGCCCCAGGAACAGTCTCTCTTTGTTTACTCTTATCATAATTTTGCACGCCTCTATTAAATCTGCCCTTAGCCTTCTCTGCTTTAAGACGAACGATTCCAGCCTCTCCACGAGACTGAAATCCCTCCATCTTTGGTCCCATTCTGTGTAACTCCCCTCTGCACCCTCTCATAGAAACATAGAAAATAGGTGCAGGAGCAGGCCATTCGGCCCTTTGAGCGTGCACCGCCATTCAATCAGATCATGGCTGATCCTTCACCTCAGTACCCCTTCCCTGCTTTCTCTCCATACCCCTTGATCCCTTTAGCCGGAAGGGCCTGGCGAGAGTGTAGAAACTGAAATGTTAAAAAGTTCGAAGTGCAGTTGGATGCTGTAACCCCAGGGCCAAGGTATCTGAGTCTTTAGCCCTTGGGGTCTGTATAGATCTGTACCCTAGCGTGTCGGGCGGCCGTGGATATAAATCCACGGCCCCATTAATTTCACGTTTCTGATATGAACATCCTGGATTTAAAAACCTAAGAATCAGGAGCAGGAGTCGGCCATTCGGCCCCTCGAGCCCGCTCCGCCATTCAATCAGATCGCGGCTGACCTTCGACCTCAACTCCACTTTCCCGCCAGATCCCTCGATTCCCCTCGAGTCCAAAAATCTATTGATCTCAGCCTTGAATATACTCAACGACTGAGCCTCCACAGCCCTCTGGGGCAGAGAACTCCAAAGATTCACCACCCTCTGAGTGAAGAAATTCCTCCTCATCTCAGTCCTAAATGGTCGAGCCCTTATCCTGAGACTGTGTGACCCCCTGGTTCGAGACTCCCCAGCCCCGGGGGGAAACACCCTCCCTGCATCTACCCTCTCAGAATCGAGTGCATTTCAATGAGCTCATCTCTCGTTCTTCAAAACTCCAGAGAGCACAGGCCCATTCTACTCAATCTCACCTCGTAGGTCGATACCCCCCCATCCCAGCGATCAGTGTAGTATTTAGTATTTGTCCACCAGCCAGGAAAGAGCTTGAAGAACAGCCCTGTCCATTGCTGCACCATTCTAGCCCAGGCCAGCCAGCGAATTAAGAAGCTTAAGAACATGAAATAGGAGCAGGAGTCGGCCATTTGGCCCTTCGAGCCTGATCCGCCATTCAATAAGATCATGGCTGATCTGATCTTGGCCTCAGCTCCACTTCCCCGCCCGCTCCCCATAACCCTCGACTCCCCTACTTGCAGATAGGACCGAGTAGCTGGAGGGGAAGGGTAGGCGAGGCTCGGGGTGGCCCCCGTGGTTTGTGGGCCGCAGTGGGAGCTCGGCGTGCCCCGACAGCCTTTTCTCGTCCCCGAACTCATCAAGTGCTCTTTCATAATGGCTGCGTGGGGAGGTTGTTTCGACGTACCCCGTTTCTCCCCCCCCCCCCCCCCCCCCCCCCCAGCGTTCTCCGTGATGCAGCTGACGCTTCTACGGCACTGGCTGTTCTTCAGCCTGCCCAAGTACCGCTGTGATATTTGACTACGGGGGGCATCGCGGTCCGGCCCGGTCCTGGCCTGCGCGCTTGCTGTGTGACATCGGGAGCGGGAAATGTTCACCTCTATTGCTCCTGTTAGCTGCCTGGGGCCCCATGCACCTGCCCCCACCCCCCCCCCCCCCCCCCCCCCCCCACCGGTCCTGCCCTGGGTTCCTGACCGGAGACCCTCCCACAATCAAAGGACATAGACAGGCTAAGATAGTGGGCAAAAATTGGCAGATGGAGTATAATGTTGGAAAGTGCGAGGTCATGCACTTTGGCAGAAAAAAAAATCAACGAGCAAGTTATTATTTAAATGGAGAAAGATTGCAAAGTGCTGCAGTACAGTGGGACCTGGGGGTTACTTGTGCATGAAACACAAAAGGATAGTATACAGGTACAGCAAGTGATCAGGAAGGCCAATGGAATCTTGGCCTTTATTGCAAAGGGGATGGAGTATAAAAGCAGAGAAGTCTTGCTACAGCTATACAGGGTATTGGTGAGGCCACACCTGGAGTACTGCGTGCAGTTTTGGTTTCCATGTTTACGAAAGGATATACTTGCTTTGGAGGCAGTTCAGAGAAGGTTCACTCGGTTGATTCCGGAGATGAGGTGGTTTACTTATGAGGAAAGGTTGAGTAGGTTGGGCCTCTACTCATTGGAATTCAGAAGAATGAGAGATGATCTTATCAAAACATATAAGATTATGAGGGGGCTTGACAAGGTGGATGCAGAGAGGATGTTTCCACTGATGGGGGAGACTAGAACTAGGGGGCATAATCTTCGAATAAGGGGCCGCCCATTTAAAACTGAGATGAGGAGAAATTTCTTCTCTGAGGGTTGTAAATCTGTGGAATTTGCTGCCTCAGAGCTGTGGAAGCCGGGACATTGAATAAATTTAAGTCAGAGATAGACAGTTTCTTAACCGATAAGGGAATAGAAACATAGAAAATAGGTGCAGGAGTAGGCCATTCGGCCCTTCGAGCCTGCACCACCATTCAATAAGATCATGGCTGATCATTCACCTCAGTACCCCTTTCCTGCTTTCTCTCCATTCCCCTTGATCCCTTTAGCCGTAAGAGCCATATCTAACTCCCTCTTGAATATATCCAATGAACTGGCATCAACAACTCTCTGCGACAGGGAATTCCACAGGTTAACAACCCTCTGAGTGAAGAAGTTTCTCCTCATCTCAGTCCTAAATGGCCTACCCCTTATCCTTAGACTCTGTCCCCTGGTTCTGGACTTTCCCATCATCGGGAACATTCTTCCCATCTCTAACCTGTCCAGTCCCGTCAGAATTTTGTAAGTTTCTATGAGATCTCCTCTCATCCTTCTAAACTCCAAAGTATAAAGGCCTAGTTGATCCAGTCTCTCCTCATATGTCAGTCCCGTCATCTTAGGAATCAGTCTGGTGAACCTTCGCTGCACTCCCTCAATAGCAAGAACGTCCTTCCTCAGATTAGGAGACCAAAACTGAACACAATATTCCAGGTGAGGCCTCACCAAGGCCCTGTACAGCTGCAGTAAGACCTCCCTGCTCCTATACTCAAATCCCCTAGCTATGAAGGCCAAGATACCATTTGCCTTCACCGCCTGCTGTACCTGCATGCCAACTTTCAATGACTGATGTACCATGACACCCAGGTCTCGTTGCACCTCCCCTTCTCCTAATCTGCCATTCAGATAATATTCTGCCTTTGTGTTTTTGCCCCCAACGTGGATAACCTCACATTTATCCACATTATACTGCATCTGCCATGCATTTGCCCACTCATCTAACCTGTCCAAGTCACCCTGCAGCCTCTGAGCATCCCCCTCACAGCTCACACCGTCAACCAGCTTAGTGTTATCTGCAAACTTGGAGATACTACATTCAATTCCTTCATCTAAATCATTGATGTATATTGTAAATAGCTGGGGTCCCATCACTGAGCCCTGCGGCACCCCACTAGTCACTGCCTGCTATTCTGAAAAGGACCCGTTTATCCTGACTGCTTCCTGTCTGCCAACCAGTTCTCTCTCCACGTCAGTACATTACCCCCAATACCATGTGCTTTAATTTTGCACACCAATCTCTTGTGTGGGACCTTGTCAAAAGCCTTTTGAAAGTCCAAATACACCACATCCACTGGTTCTCCCCTGTCCACTCTACTAGTTACATCCTCAAAAAATTCCAGAAGGTTTGTCAAGCATGATTTCCCTTTCATAAATCCATGCTGACTTGGACCGAATCCTGTCACTGCTTTCCAAATGCACTGCTATTACATCTTTAATAATTGATTCCAACATTTTCCCCACTACTAATGTCAGGCTAACCTGTATAATTACCCGTTTTCTCTCTCCTTCCTTTTTTAAACAGTGGTGTTACATTAGCTACTGATCCAGAGTCGATAGACTGTTGGAAAATGACCACCAATGCATCCACTATTTCTAGGGCCACTTCCTTAAGTGCTCTGGGATGCAGACTCATCAGGCCCTGGGATTTATCGGCCTTCAATCCCATCAATTTCCCTTACACAATTTCCCACTTTATAAGGATATCCTTCAGTTCCTCCTTCTCACTAGACCTACTGTCCCCTAGTATTTCCGGAAGGTTATTTGTATCTTCCTTTGTGAAAACAGTACCAAAGTATTTGTTTAACTGGTCCGCCATTTCTTTGTTCCCCATTATAAATTCACCTGAATCTGACTGAAAGGGACCTACATTTATTTTCACTAATCTTTTTCTCTTCACATCTATAGAAGCTTTTGCAGTCAGTTTTTATGTTCCCAGCAAGCTTCCTCTCGTACTCTATTTTCCCCCTCCTAATTAAACCCTTTGTCCTCCTCTGCTGTATTATTAAATTCTCCCAGTCCTCGGGTTTGCTGCGGGCGGGCAGGGAAGTGGACCCCAGTCCATGATCGGATCAGCCACGATCGTATTAAATGGCGTTGCAGGCTCGAGGAGCCGAATGGCCGACTCCTGCTCCTATTTCTTACGTTACGTTATGTTCTTATCCCCTGGAGACTGAGGATGGTGTCTCGGGCCGTGTGATGGTGTGTGTGTGTGGGGTGGTTGGTGCATTGACGCCCTGCTCTGCCCAGGGACCCCGCCCACTGCCGATATAACTGCGAGTTGAGTTTCTTTGCTTTTAGCCAGTTGGTCAGTGGGGACGGGATGCTACTGATCTGTCAGGGCACTGGGAAGGCGAGATTCTAATCGTTCATCTTCCTCTGTCTCTCCCCAGAAAAGGAGGTGAATGAGCTGATGGAGGAGCTGTTCGAGACGGTAGGTTTTTTGAAATGTTTTTTTTTTTCTCTCCAGTTTCCCGTCTCTGGTTTTGTTCCCTTAACCTCCCCGCCCCCCTTGACCTCAACGCACCGACTGACGCTG
Source organism: Pristiophorus japonicus (assembly GCF_044704955.1). Taxonomy (NCBI): domain Eukaryota; kingdom Metazoa; phylum Chordata; class Chondrichthyes; family Pristiophoridae; genus Pristiophorus; species Pristiophorus japonicus. Next base: position 3,857,498 of record NC_092006.1, read on the forward strand.
ACCAGCCTGCTGGCAAAGCCACTCCTGGAACAGCCATCGCTCCGCCTTATTGCTGCCGCGGTTAGGTCACGAGGGCTTTGTGTGTGTGTGTGTGTGGGGGGGGAGAGGGGACAGGGGTGGTTGGTGCATTCACACCCTGCTCTGCCCCTCCCCAGCCCCGCTGGAGATTCTCAGATGTGCTGCGTGCTCAATTCATTAAATGCCACGCAAGACGTTCGCCGTACAAAAAGGGGGTTGTTTCCGTCAGGCTGTCACATAAGGACATCAGAAATAGGAGCAGGAGTCGGCCATTCGGCCCCTCGAGCCTGCTCCGCCATTCAATCAGATCCTGGCTGATCCGATCCTGGCTTCAACTCCACTTCCCCGCCCGCTCCCCGTAACCCTTGACTCCGTTATTGTTCAAAAATCTGTCTATCGCCGCCTTAAATATATTCAATGCCCCAGCCTCCACAGCCCTCTGGGGCAGAGAATTCCACAGATTCACCACCCTCTGAGAGAAGAAATTCCTCCTCATCGCCATCTTAAATGGGCGAGCCCTTATTCTGAGACTATGCCCCCTAGTTCTAGATTCCCCCACGAGGGGAAACATCCTCTCTGCATCTACCCTGTCCAGCCCCCTCAGAATTTTTGATAAGATCGCCTCTCATTCTTCTAAACTCCAATGAGTACAGGCCCAACCTGCTCAACCTTTCCTCCATAAGACAACCCCTTCATCGTAGGAATCAATCTCGTGAACCTTTTCTGAACAGCCTCCAATGCAAGTATATCCCTCCTTAAATCGGGAGACCAAAACTGTGCGCGGTACTCCAGCTGTCCTGCTGACCCAGATCAGCTAAGTCAGCACAGACTAGAGATCAGACACATCCGCTCCATATCGCTCAGCCCCATCCATGGCAGTGTATTCACCCTGATGCTGTTATGAGGCTGCTTACGAGTCTAAACAGGGATTAATATGTTGCCCTGTATCGCAGTGCAGTTCAACAGAGTTACCCTTCCCCAAGGAGATTGAATGACTGTGCTGTTACATCAGAAATAGGAGCAGGAGTCGGCCATTTTGCCCCTCGAGCCTGCTCCGCCATTTAATAAGATCATGGCTGATCTGATCATGGACTCAGCTCCACTTCCCCGCCCGCTCCCCATAACCCTTTGTTCCCTTATTGCTCAAAAATCTGTCTATCTCCGCCTTAAATATATTCAATGTCCCAGCCTCCACAGCTCTCTGGGGCAGAGAATTCCACAGATTTACCACCCTCTGAGAGAAGAAATTCCTCCTCACCTCCGTCTTAAATGGAAGGCCCCTTATTCTGAGACTATGTCTCCTAGTTTTAGTTTCCCCTATGAGTGGAAATATCCTCTCTGCATCTACCGTTGAGCCTCCTCATGATCTTACAAGTTTCAATAAGATCACCTCTCATTCTTCTGAACTCCAATGTGTATAAGCCCAACCGATTCAACCTATCGTCATAAGTCAACCCCCTCATCGCCAGAATCAACCGAGTGAACCTTCTCTGAACAGCCTCCAATGCAAGTATATCCCTCCTGAAATACGGAGATCAAAACTGCACGCAGTACTCCAGGTGTGGCCTCACCAATACCCTGTATAACTGTAGCAAGACTTCCCTGCTTTTATACTCCATCCCCTTTGCAATAAAGGCCAAGGTTCCATTTGCCTTCCTGATCACTTACTGTACCTGCAGACTATCCTTTTGTGCACAAGTACCCCCAGGCACTTTGCAATTTTTCTCCCATTTGAATTATAATTTGCTTTTCTATTATTTCTGCCAAAGTGGATAACCTCACATTTTCCCACATTATACTCCATCTGCCAAATGTTTGCTCACTCACTTAGCCTGTCTATATCCCTTTGCAGATTTTTTGTGTCCTCCTCACAATTTGCTCTCCCACCCATCTTTTTATCGTCAGCAAACTTGGCTACATTACACTCGGTCCCTTCATCCAAGTCATTAATATAGATTTTATGTATGTGTCAGAGCAGGTCTCCAGTCGTCCTGGTTAACCCTTGCCCCTGGACCAAGACCTCGCTCGGTCAAGCCCCGTGTGGTGGCTGGTGTGCAACGGCCACCCCACGTTAAAACAACCCACCCACAGGCATCTTCCACCCTTCAGGATGTAGTTCGGGATCTGGAATATTAGGTCCTTCATTGAAACACCTGTGAACTCATCCCTTTTTGGTGTGGAAGCAAGTCACCCTCGATACGAGGGACTGCTGAATACTGTGTACATGAAGCCTGTGAGGCAGGACTGCCTGGCGTTCAGTCCTTGGGTTAGTCTTGCTTCCCGGTTTCACATCTGAAAAGACCAGGCACATCGCTACTGCGGTTCTCTCTCTCAGTTCCTCATCCATTTTCCCACTTCAGTGTTGGACCAATTGCATGCTCCCATCAGCAACGGCTCCGTTAGCACTGCCTGCAAGTTCCCCTCCCAAGTCGCACACACCAACCCGACTGGGACATCGATCAGCTGCTCCTGCATCGTCGCTGGGTCAAAGTTCTCGCACTCCCATCCTCCACCAACCCCACCCAACTTAATAAAGCCTCCCAGCCTGTTCTAAAACACCGACACCTTTCACTTTTGGTCACCTGTCTTATCTCCTTATGTGGGCTCAGTGTCAAATTTAATCTGATTTACATAAGAAATAGGAGTCGGCCATTCAGCCCCTCGAGCCTGCGGCTCAATGATCTCAATGAGATCACGGCTGATCTTCCACCTCAACTCCACTTTCCCGTCCGATCCCCATATCCCTCGATTCCCTCAATATCCAAAAATCTATCGGGCTGAACTTCCACCTCAACTCACTTTCCCGCCCGAGCCCCATATCCCTTGATTCCCTGAAGACTTTCGGATATTATCGATTTCAATCTTTGAATATACCCAACGACTGAGCCTCCACGGCCCTCTGGGGCAGACAATTCCAAAGATTCACCACCCTCTGAGTGAAGAAATTCCTCCTCATCTCAGTCCTAAATGGCCGAGCCCTTATCCTGAGACTGTGTGACCCCTGGTTCTAGACTCCCCAGCCCGGGGGGAAACATTCTCCCTGCATCGACCCTGTAAGAATTTTGTAAGTTTCAATGAGATCGCCTCTCATTCTTCTAAACTCTAGGTTTAGAGGAAATGCTCCTGTGAAGTGCCGTGGGACATTTTACAACGTTAAAGGTGCTATATAAATGCAAGTTGTGTGCGTCCTGTATTGCTTTGAAGCAGGGTTAGAGGGCAGCGGATAATTGGACTAGGGCATAATTCAGACTATCTTAATTTAAAGCCATCCATTATTATTTTTAATAATTCTTTTCGAACTGTAATTACACTGACTGACAGCACCTCCACTGGCCGGAGGGTGTCTTAACACCGTGACATGCTTACATAGGCAGTCACCATTGTAACTATAGATGTAGGAATTTACAATGGTGGGGGAAAAACTCAAAAGAAATGCGGAGGTGGGATTTTTAATATATTTTAAAATGAAACGACATATTATTAACAATGAAACGATCTTGGCTATGCACGCACTTTATGTTGTCATAGAAAAACATAGAAACATAGAAAATAGGTGCAGGAGTAGGCCATTCAGCCCTTCTAGCCTGCACCGCCATTCAATGAGTTCATGGCTGAACATGTAACTTCAGTACCCCATTCCTGCTTTCTCGCCATACCCCTTGATCCCACTAGTAGTAAGGACTACATCTAACTCTTTTTTGAATATATTTAGTGAATTGGCCTCAACAACTTTCTCTGGTAGAGAATTCCACAGGTTCACCATTCTCTGGGTGAAGAAGTTTCTCCTCATCTCGGTCCTAAATGGCTCACCCCTTATCCTTAGACTGTGACCCCTGGTTCTGGACTTCCCCAACATCGGGACCATTCTTCCTGCATCTAACCTGTCTAACCCCGTCAGAATTTCAAATGTCACGATGTTTGATCACGCTTCTCTGTCAATATCGAGCCTATGTAAACGTTTCGAATGGAAATTTTGTATGTAATCGGTCACCTGTAACAATGTAGTGGCCTGTTCCGGCCAGTAGGTGGCGCTGTGCTGAGTTTCCGAAAACTCTCCCAGCTCTGGGATGTGAACTGTGCACGCGGCTCCTTTGGTGGGGGGGGGGGGGACTCTGACATTCTTGTCTCTCTCTCTCTCTCTCTCTCTCTCTCTGCAGTTTCAGGATGAGATGGGTGTCCCAGACGTGGAGGAGGAGGAGGAAGAGGAGGAGGAGGAGGAGGAAGAGGAAGGAGGAGAGGAGGAGGTCCAGGAGCCGCCGCACAGCACCTTTTACACCCCTCCGGCACTGCGGTAAGAAAAGGGGCGCCCCTCACGGTCACCCTCGACGCCGGCGAGCGCCGCCTGACCCCTGCCCAACACGCCGTGTGAGGACCTCCTCCCTCCGTCCCGCTCCCCTCTCTTCGTCCGTCCTCTTCCCTTCCCACGGACGCTGGCTGCCGTACCTTCCTCAACTGACCACTATCCCTGGATGAGCCTGGTCCGTCGTGAGCAAGGGCTGACGATGGCAGCCCAGTTTGACCCAAGTGAAGACACCAGATGTGGGGGCGGGGGGAAGCAGAGGAATATTCTTTAAGTGAATGCGCTGGGTTAAACTCTGGAACTCCCCTGCCCCGAACCGCTCCACCTCTCTTCCCCACTTTTTTTTTTTAAAGACGCTCCTTAAAACCGACCTCTTTGACCCAGCTTTTGGTCACCTGTGCTAATATCGCCTGATGTAGCTCGGTGGGTAGTCTTTGTCTGATAACGCTCCTGTGAAACCCCTTGGGACGTGTCACTTGACTTGGAGAGGGTGCAGCGAAGGTTCACCAGACCGATTCCTGGCAGGAGAGGGTTGTCCGACGAGGAGAGATTGAGCAGATTGGGCCGATACTCTCTCGAGTTGGGAAGAATGGGGTTGTGATCTCATTGAAGCGTGCAAGATTCTGAGGGGGATTGACCGGGTAGATGCAAGGAGGGTGTTTCCCCCCCCCCGGGCTGGGGAGTCTAGAACCAGGGGGTCACACAGTCTCGGGATAAGGGCTCGGCCATTTAGGACTGAGATGAGGAGGAATTTCTTCACTCAGAGGGAGGTGAATCTTTGGAATTCTCTGCCCCAGAGGGCTGTGGAGGCTCGGTTGTTGAGTAGCGATAGAGTTTTGGGCATTAAGCGAACCGAGGATCGGACGGGGAAAGTGGAGTTGAGGTCGAAGATCAGCCGTGATCTGATTGAATGGCGGAGCAGGCTCGAGGGGCCGAATGGCCGACTCCTGCTCCTGTTTCTTGGGTTAAAGGCGCTGTTGTTGTTGGGAGGCCGGGGGGGTGGGGTGGCGGGGGGCGGAATGCGAGTTGAGGTTTGAAAAGCAACAAGATTGCAACACCTCCTTCATTACGGGACAGTGCAGCCGCAGCTCCAGCTGCCACTGTTTGGGAGAGGAGGCAGAGAAAACACTCGGGCGCATCTGTGCATCGCCTGTGCAGCTCACAAGGGCGATGGCCACAGACATCACGAGTGACATGGACAGTGGGTGGTGCAGGGTAGCAAGTCTTACTGTTAATCCTCACCGTGTTCGTTAGACTGGGACGGAGGGAAGGGTGATGCACGTAGAGGCTGATCATTTGTGTTGATACTCGCTCTGCTGAATAAAGTAGAGCATTTAAATGGGAACAGCGAGGGCAAAACATTCACTTAAACGGGAGGGAGAGAGCCTCTCTCTCGCGCTCTGTCTCTCTCTCTCTCTCTCTCTCTCTTGCGCTCTGTCTCTCTCTCTTGCGCTCTGCCTCTCTCTCTTGCGCTCTGCCTCTCTCTCTTGCGCTCTGCCTCTCTCTCTTGCGCTCTGCCTCTCTCTCTTGCGCTCTGCCTCTCTCTCTTGCGCTCTGCCTCTCTCTCTTGCGCTCTGCCTCTCTCTCTTGCGCTCTGCCTCTCTCTCTTGCGCTCTGCCTCTCTCTCTTGCGCTCTGCCTCTCTCTCTTGCGCTCTGCCTCTCTCTCTTGCGCTCTGTCTCTCTCTTGCGCTCTGTCTCTCTCTCTTGCGCTCTGTCTCTCTCTCTTGCGCTCTGTCTCTCTCTCTCTTGCGCTCTGTCTCTCTCTCTCTTGCGCTCTGTCTCTCTCTCTTGCGCTCTGTCTCTCTCTCTTGCGCTCTGTCTCTCTCTCTTGCGCTCTGTCTCTCTCTCTTGCGCTCTGTCTCTCTCTCTTGCGCTCTGTCTCTCTCTCTTGCGCTCTGTCTCTCTCTCTTGCGCTCTGTCTCTCTCTCTTGCGCTCTGTCTCTCTCTCTTGCGCTCTGTCTCTCTCTCTTGCGCTCTGTCTCTCTCTCTTGCGCTCTGTCTCTCTCTCTTGCGCTCTGTCTCTCTCTCTTGCGCTCTGTCTCTCTCTCTTGCGCTCTGTCTCTCTCTCTTGCGCTCTGTCTCTCTCTCTTGCGCTCTGTCTCTCTCTCTTGCGCTCTGTCTCTCTCTCTTGCGCTCTGTCTCTCTCTCTTGCGCTCTGTCTCTCTCTCTTGCGCTCTGTCTCTCTCTCTTGCGCTCTGTCTCTCTCTCTTGCGCTCTGTCTCTCTCTCTTGCGCTCTGTCTCTCTCTCTTGCGCTCTGTCTCTCTCTCTTGCGCTCTGTCTCTCTCTCTTGCGCTCTGTCTCTCTCTCTTGCGCTCTGTCTCTCTCTCTTGCGCTCTGTCTCTCTCTCTTGCGCTCTGTCTCTCTCTCTTGCGCTCTGTCTCTCTCTCTTGCGCTCTGTCTCTCTCTCTTGCGCTCTGTCTCTCTCTCTTGCGCTCTGTCTCTCTCTCTTGCGCTCTGTCTCTCTCTCTTGCGCTCTGTCTCTCTCTCTTGCGCTCTGTCTCTCTCTCTTTGCGCTCTGTCTCTCTCTCTTGCGCTCTGTCTCTCTCTCTTGCGCTCTGTCTCTCTCTCTTGCGCTCTGTCTCTCTCTCTTGCGCTCTGTCTCTCTCTCTTGCGCTCTGTCTCTCTCTTGCGCTCTGTCTCTCTCTCTTGCGCTCTGTCTCTCTCTCTTGCGCTCTGTCTCTCTCTCTTGCGCTCTGTCTCTCTCTCTTGCGCTCTGTCTCTCTCTCTTGCGCTCTGTCTCTCTCTCTTGCGCTCTGTCTCTCTCTCTTGCGCTCTGTCTCTCTCTCTTGCGCTCTGTCTCTCTCTCTTGCGCTCTGTCTCTCTCTCTTGCTCTCTGTCTCTCTCTCTCTTGCGCTCTGTCTCTCTCTCTTGCGCTCTGTCTCTCTCTCTTGCGCTCTGTCTCTCTCTCTTGCGCTCTGTCTCTCTCTCTTGCGCTCTGTCTCTCTCTCTTGCGCTCTGTCTCTCTCTCTTGCGCTCTGTCTCTCTCTCTTGCGCTCTGTCTCTCTCTCTTGCGCTCTGTCTCTCTCTCTTGCGCTCTGTCTCTCTCTCTTGCGCTCTGTCTTCCTCTCTTGCGCTCTGTCTCTCTCTCTTGCGCTCTGTCTCTCTCTCTTGCGCTCTGTCTCTCTCCCTTGCGCTCTGTCTCTCTCTCTTGCGCTCTGTCTCTCTCTCTTGCGCTCTGTCTCTCTCTCTTGCGCTCTGTCTCTCTCTCTTGCGCTCTGTCTCTCTCTTGCGCTCGTCTCTCTCTCTTGCGCTCTGTCTCTCTCTCTGCGCTCTGTCTCTCTCTCTTGCGTTCTGTCTCTCTCTCTTGCGTTCTGTCTCTCTCTCTTGCGCTCTGTCTCTCTCTCTTGCGCTCTGTCTCTCTCTCTTGCGCTCTGTCTCTCTCTCTTGCGCTCTGTCTCTCTCTCTCTTGCGCTCTGTCTCTCTCTCTTGCGCTCTGTCTCTCTCTCTTGCGCTCTGTCTCTCTCTCTTGCGCTCTGTCTCTCTCTCTCGCGCTCTGTCTCTCTCTCTCTTGCGCTCTGTCTCTCTCTCTCGCGCTCTGTCTCTCTCTCTCGCGCTCTGTCTCTCTCTCTCGCGCTCTGTCTCTCTCTCTCGCGCTCTGTCTCTCTCTCTCGCGCTCTGTCTCTCTCTCTCGCGCTCTGTCTCTCTCTCTCGCGCTCTGTCTCTCTCTCTCGCGCTCTGTCTCTCTCTCTCGCGCTCTGTCTCTCTCTCTCGCGCTCTGTCTCTCTCTCTCGCGCTCTGTCTCTCTCTCTCGCGCTCTGTCTCTCTCTCTTGCGCTCTGTCTCTCTCTCTTGCGCTCTGTCTCTCTCTCTTGCGCTCTGTCTCTCTCTCTTGCGCTCTGTCTCTCTCTCTTGCGCTCTGTCTCTCTCTCTTGCGCTCTGTCTCTCTCTCTTGCGCTCTGTCTCTCTCTCTTGCGCTCTGTCTCTCTCTCTTGCGCTCTGTCTCTCTCTCTTGCGCTCTGTCTCTCTCTCTTGCGCTCTGTCTCTCTCTCTTGCGCTCTGTCTCTCTCTCTTGCGCTCTGTCTCTCTCTCTTGCGCTCTGTCTCTCTCTCTTGCGCTCTGTCTCTCTCTCTTGCGCTCTGTCTCTCTCTCTTGCGCTCTGTCTCTCTCTCTTGCGCTCTGTCTCTCTCTCTTGCGCTCTGTCTCTCTCTCTTGCGCTCTGTCTCTCTCTCTTGCGCTCTGTCTCTCTCTCTTGCGCTCTGTCTCTCTCTCTTGCGCTCTGTCTCTCTCTCTTGCGCTCTGTCTCTCTCTCTTGCGCTCTGTCTCTCTCTCTTGCGCTCTGTCTCTCTCTCTTGCGCTCTGTCTCTCTCTCTTGCGCTCTGTCTCTCTCTCTTGCGCTCTGTCTCTCTCTCTTGCGCTCTGTCTCTCTCTCTTGCGCTCTGTCTCTCTCTCTTGCGCTCTGTCTCTCTCTCTCGCGCTCTGTCTCTCTCTCTCTCTCGCGCTCTGTCTCTCTCTCTCTCTCGCGCTCTGTCTCTCTCTCTCTCGCGCTCTGTCTCTCTCGCGCGCGCTCTGCCCGGCCCGACCCCCTCGCTTTTATGTCTCTTTCCCCTTGCACTCTCTCTCTCGAGCGCTGTGCTCCATCTGCTCAGCGCAGGCTGAGCCCATTCCATTCCGGCATGGAATTATCGAGCCACGGTTCCCCTTTTAAGTGCTTTGTGTTTTTACACAGCCGCCCTGAAAGCCACGGCTTGCTTTGCTTCAGTGTTGTCCTTGTGGGGAGAGGTGCTCGGGGAGGGGGGGCCATCGATCGCACAGACCCCCACCCACATCCCTAAGACCACCAGCAGGGACAGGCTGGGTGAGCAGAGTATGTGTAGCAACTCAGGGCGGCGACTGTCGCAGATCTGCCCGCCGGAGCTGATTCCACCACGTGATCCCGTTGAAAATACCGCCCTCCGCTCCACAGTAGGCGATAGCAGCCTGCATCATAACGTCTTCATAACCCGCTTATTTTTTCTTAAAGTCTTTCTGGGGTACGGGGTGCACGCTGGAATCTCAGCCGATGGTCCGTTCCTCACCTATGAACACAGCCGGCGAATGTCGTGTGGCCGATCGACAAGGGGGGGCATCGCAGCCGACCTTGTACCGTGCCCTGCTCGACCGCCGCGAGGTTTAGAGCAGTGGGGTCGATGAGTAGCATTTTGGTGAATTGTCAGCCGACATCATTCACCTCCTCCCCGAGCCCAGAGGTACACACGGCAAACGTGAGGCCCCCAATCTCCGCTCACTCCGCCCAGACCACGGACACAATCTGGCATTGTCTGACCTGTGTGGCTAACTCATGACAGGAGCCGTTCACCCATCATCCCCTGTGCTCGCTGACCTACAATGGCTCCTGGTCTGGCAACACTTCAATTTCTAAAATTGTCATCTTTGTTTTCAAATCCCTTCATGGCCTTGCCCCCTCCCTATCTCTGTAACCTCCTCCAGCCCCTACACCCCTCCCTATCTCTGTAACCCCCTCCAGCCCCGACGCCCCTCCCTATCTCTGTAACCTCCTCCAGCCCCTACACCCCTCCCTATCTCTGTAACCTCCTCCAGTCCCGACGCCCCTCCCTATCTCTGTAACCTCCTCCAGCCCCGACGCCCCTCCCTATCTCTGTAACCTCCTCCAGCCGCTACACCCCTCCCAATCTCTGTAACCCCCTCCAGCCCCTACACCCCTCCCTAGCTCTGTAACCTCCTCCAGCCCCTACACCCCTCCCTATCTCTGTAACCTCCTCCAGCCCCTACACCTCTCCCTATCTCTCTAACCTCCTCGAGCCCCTACACCCCTCCCTATCTCTGTAACCCCCTCCAGCCCCTACACCCCTCCCTATCTCTGTAACCTCCTCCAGCCCCTACACCCATCCCTATCTCTGTAACCCCCTCCAGCCCCTACACCCCTCCCTATCTCTGTAACCCCCTCCAGCCCCTCAAACTCCCAAGATCTCTGTGCTCCTCCAATTCTGGCCTCTTGCCCATCGCCCCCGCCTCCCTATTTCTCCTCCTTTAAGCATCCGACTTTTTGACCTGCCCTAATATCTCCTTTTGTGGCTCGGTGTCAAATTTTGACACACAACCCTCCTTCGACGAGCCTCAGGACGTTTTATTGTGTTAATGGCACTGTATAAATACAATTTGTTGTGGTTGGGGTAGGTGCCCTCCGTGCGAGGGGCAGGCCGCCCTCCGTGCGAGGGGCAGGCCGCCCTCCGTGCGAGGGGCAGGCCGCCCTCCGTGCGAGGGGCAGGCCGCCCTCCGTGCGAGGGACAGGCCGCCCACCCTGTGACGGACTTGCGCCGTCCCTGCCTGCGACCTCTCTTGTTGCCGCCGCAGGTTCGAGGAGCCGCTGGCGAACATACTGACCGAGCAGCACCGGACGGTAAAGGCCCAGATCGAGCAGCTCCGCCAGCGCAAGGCCAAGCAGCAGGCGTCGGCAGCAGACGCCAAACCGTCGGCCCGGAGGAACCAGCAGCCCGAGACCCTGTCCTTGGACCCAGCGCAGAAACGTCAGCTTCAGCAGCAGATGCAACAGGTAACCCGGCGTTCCAGGCCACCTCTCCTCACTCCCGCCGTCCCCATAACGCCGCTTGCTCGGGCCGGGATACAGGCGCTGTCAGCCCCCTCCCACAGCAATGTCAGAAATAGGAACAGGAGACAGCCACCACGGCCCTTCGAGCCTGCTCCGCCTTTCAATAAGATCCTTTGTGCCGCTCGGACCTGATGGCTCTCCCTCCATCACCGGCTGCCCAAAGGGAACAAGCAAAGGGAGCGGGATGCGAATGATGGCGGTTTGTGTCCTCTACGTTAAGGGCGGTGGTGAGGGAGCGCCGCACTGCGCTGTCGGAGGGGCGGTGCTGAGGGAGCGCCGCGCTGTCGGAGGGGCGGTGCTGAGGGAGCGTCGCGCTGTCGGAGGGGCGGTACTGAGGGAGTGCCGCACTGTCGGAGGGACAGTACTGAGGGAGCGCCGCACTGCGCTGTCGGAGGGGCAGTACTGAGGGAGTGCCGCACTGTCGGAGGGGCGGTACTGAGGGAGTGCCGCACTGTCGGAGGGGCGGTACTGAGGGAGCGCTGCACTGTCGGAGGGACAGTATTGAGGGAGCTCCACACTGTCAGAGGGGCGGTACTGAGGGAGCGCCGCACTGTCGGAGGGGCGGTACTGAGGGAGCGCCGCACTGTCGGAGGGACAGTATTGAGGGAGCTCCACACTGTCGGAGGGGCGGTACTGAGGGAGCGCCGCACTGTCGGAGGGGCGGTACTGAGGGAGCGCCGCACTGTCGGAGGGACAGTATTGAGGGAGCTCCGCACTGTCGGAGGGGCGGTACTGAGGGAGTGCCGCACTGTCGGAGGGGCAGTACTGAGGGAGTGCCGCACTGTCGGAGGGACAGTATTGAGGGAGGGCCGCACTGTTGGAGGGGCGGTACTGAGGGAGGGCCGCACTGTCGGAGGGGCGGTACTGAGGGAGCGCCGCACTGTCGGAGGGGCGGTACTGAGGGAGTGCTGCACTGTCGGAGGGGCGGTACTGAGGGAGCGCCGCACTGTCGGAGGGGCCGTCTTTCGGATGAGACGTTAAACCGAGGCCCCGTCTGCCCTCTCTGGTGGATGTAAAAGATTCCGGGGCCACTATTGGAAGAAGAGCAGGGGGAGTTCTCCCCGGTGTCCTGGGGCCAATATTTATCCCTCGACCAACATCACTAAAGCAGACGATCTGGGTCATTATCACATTGCTGTGTGTGGGAGCTTGCTGTGCGCAAATTGAGCTGCCGCGTTTCCCACATTACAACAGTGACCGCACTCCGAAAGTACTTCATTGGCTGTAAAGCACTTTGGGACTGACGATGGTCGTGAAAGGCGCTATATAAATGCAAGTCTTTTTCAGGCACTGCATTCCAGCTCACTCGCTGCATAAAAAAAAAAATTATCCTCCTCTCCCCCTCTAGTTCTTTTGCCAAGTACCTTACATCTGTGTGCCCTGGTACCTGACGATGCTCTCTCTAAACCGTGTGTCCGCGCAGCTCTCTGCCAATCTCGCCAGCCCAGGGAGGCCTGGCGTTTCTAACGTTGTGTTTCCCGACTGTAAGTGGGCCGCACCCCCAAAATAAACTGCGGGCAACATTGACCGAACCTCCTGTCACTGGAAGCAGCTTTGCCCAACGTAGAGTAAGGGATTGCCCGAGGAATTTCTTCTCTGAGGGTGGTAAATCTGTGGAGTTCTCTGTCCCAGAGAGCTGTGGAGGCTGGGGTCATTGAATATATTCAAGACAGAGATGGACAGATTTTTGAACGATGAGGTCAAGGGTTATGGGGAGCGGGCGGGGAAGTGGAGCTGAGTCCATGATCAGATCAGCCATGATCATCATCATCGGCAGTCCCTCGGAATCGAGGAAGACTTGCTTCCACTCTTAAAATGAGTCCTTAGGTGGCTGAACAGTCCCAATACGGGAGCCACAGTCCCTGTCACAGGTGGGACAGACAGTGGTTGAGGGAAGGGGAGGGTGGGACAGGTTTGCCGCACGCTCCTTCCGCTGCCTGCGCTTGGTTTCTGCACGCTCTCGGCGACGAGACTCGAGGTGCTCAGCGCCCTCCCGGATGCACTTCCTCCACTTAGGGCGGACTGGTCTTTGGCCAGGGACTCCCAGGTGTCGGTGGGGATGTTGCACGTTATCAGGGAGGCTTTGAGGGTGTCCCTGTAACGTTTCCTCTGCCCACCTTTGGCTCGTTTGCCGTGAAGGAGTTCAGAGTAGAGCGCTTGCTTTGGGAGTCTCGTGTCTGGGGGACCATGCGGACAATGTGGCCCTGCCCAGCGGAGCTGGTCGAGTGTGGTCAGTGCTTCGATACTGGGGATGTTGGCCTGATCGAGAACGCTAACGTTGGTGCGTCTGTCCTCCCAGGGGAATGGCGGAGCAGGCTCGAGGGGCCGAATAGCCGACTCCTCCTATTTCTGATGTTCTTATGATGGAATAGATAGGAAAGTGATTGGGAAGAGGCTGGTCACCCAGGAGAGTGAGGTTAGGAGACATTTATTTGCAGAGGGTTGATGGAACATGGAAGTATTTGCACAGGGGAGAGGTTGCGGCAGAGAACGCTGAGAAAATGGAATGATTTGACTGAAGGAAGGCGTATTTTCTATGTTTCTATATATTTTCTATGTTTCTATATTCAAAAAGGAGTTAGATGAAGTCCTTACTACCACGAGGATCAAGGGGTATGGCGAGAAAGCAGGAATGGGGTACTGAAGTTGCATGTTCAGCCATGAACTCATTGAATGGCGGTGCAGGCTAGAAGGGCCGAATGGCCTGCTCCTGCACCTATTTTCTATGTTTCTATGTGTGGGGAAGCGAGGCGAACGAGTGGCACTGAAAGAAAGACTTGCATTTATATAGCGCCTTTCACGGCCACCGGATGTGTCTCAGCGCGTTGCAGCCAATGGAGTGCGTTCGGAGTGCGCTCACTGTTGCAATGTGGGAAACGCGGCAGCTCAATTTGCGCACAGCAAGCTCCCACACACAGCAATGGGATAATGACCCGGATCGTCTGTTTCTTATGGTTGATTGAGGGATAAATAGATGGCCTCCTACTGCCCCTTGTTCTCATCCAAACCTACAAAAAATGACGGGCCGGTGAGGACCATGTGGTCCATCAAGCCCAACCCACACAATTGCGATACCTTGCACATCACAACATACACACCCATCCGAAATGTGGTGTTCTCACATACTCTGTGGAAACCGTTCCTGATTTGTGAAGGCGTCTGTCGATTGAGTGTGTTGCCTTGTTGCTCCCACAGCACGTCCAGCTTCTTACCCAGGTCCACCTGCTCACCAGCAGCAACCCACGCCTCGCCCACGAGGCGGAGACCTCCAAGCTCTTCCTGGTGAGTCTTCGGGCGGGAGCGCGCCTCGCCGTGAACGCGCAGCAAACGGGACACCCCCGAGATTGGCGCTGGCTTCTGGCCGCTAAGCTGGCTGGCGGTGTGAGCTGGGAGGGGGACGCCAAGAGGCTGCAGGGTGACTTGGGCAGGTTAGGTGAGTGGGCAAACGCACGGCAGATGCAGTATAACGTGGATAAATGTGAGGTTACCCACTTTGGGGGCAAAAACACAAAGGCAGAATATTATCTGGATGGCGGCAGATGAGGAAAAGGGGAGGTGCAACGAGACCTGGGTGTCATGGTTCATCAGTCATTGAAAGTTGGCCATGCAGGTACAGCAGGCGGTGAAGAAGGCAAATGGCATGTTGGCCTTCATAGCGAGAGGATTTGAGTATAGGAGCAGCGAGGTCTTACTGCAGTTCTACAGGGCCTTAGTGAGGCCTCACCTGGAATATTGTGTTCAGTTTTGGTCTCCTAATCTGAGGAAGGACGTTCTTGCTATTGAGGGAGTGCAGCGAAGGTTCACCAGACTGATTCCCGGGATGGCAGGACTGACCTATGAAGAAAGACTGGATCGACTAGGCTTATATTCACTGGAGTTTAGAAGGATGAGAGGGGATCTCATAGAAACATATAAGATTCTGACGGGACTGGACAGGTTAGATGCAGGAAGAATGTTCCCGATGTTGGGGAAGTCCAGAACCAGGGGACACAGTCTAAGGATAAGGGATAAGCCATTTAGGACCGAGATGAGGAGAAACTTCTTCACCCAGAGAGTTGTGAACCTGTGCAATTCCCTGCCGCAGAGAGTTGTTGAGGCCAGTTCATTGGATATATTCAAGAGGGAGTTAGATATGGCCCTTACGGCTAAAGGGATCAAGGGGTATGGAGAGAAAGCAGGAATGGGGAACTGAGGTGAATGATCAGCCATGAACTCATTGAATGGCGGTGCAGGCTCGAATGGCCTACTCCTGCACCTATTTTCTACGGCCCCAAGTTTCCACATGATTTGCTCCTGATTTTTAGGAGCAACTGGTGGAGAACGGAGTATCTTAGAAATCGCAATTCTCCACATTTAAGTTTTCTGCAGTTGTAGTCAGGTAGAACAGTTTCACTTTTGAACAGAATTTTTTTTTTCAAAAGGGGGCGTGTCCAGCCACTGACGCCTGATTTGAAAGTTTCCACAGTGAAAACGTACTCCAAACTAACTTAGAATGGAGCAAGCGAAGATTTTTGTAGGCCTGAAAAAAGCCTTGTCTACACATTAAAAAAATCAGGCGCAGGTTACAAATTAGGCGTCGGGAACGAGGTGGTGGGGGCGGGGGGGAGAGAGTCATTAAATTCTACAATAAACCCTTAGTTATACTGATACAAATATTATACAAATAATTCCAACCTGAATAAAAATTTATAAGCAAAGAAAAGATTAAATAAACCATGTTCCTACCTGTGTGAAAGTGCTTCAGGCACGGAGAA
This sequence comes from Pristiophorus japonicus, assembly GCF_044704955.1. Lineage (NCBI taxonomy): Eukaryota > Metazoa > Chordata > Chondrichthyes > Pristiophoridae > Pristiophorus > Pristiophorus japonicus. The sequence continues at coordinate 3,873,139 of NC_092006.1, forward strand.
GGCTGCAGGAAGCCTCACAAGTTGAGGCAGCCGTTCCCGACGGCGGGGGGGGGGGGGGGGGGGGGATGGGAGGCCCCCCTGCCGTCGGTCGGGCCCGTCGGGAAACGGCTGCCTCAACTTCTGAGGCTTCCTGCAGCCTCTTCCCTGCTGCAAGAAGCCTCAGTGCTGATCATGGAAGGGCAATGTGGTTTTATTAAAAAAAATGTTCAAAATTGAACAGCTACAAAGAACTACAAAAATGGCCCGAGTGCCAATCTTTCCTTCACACTGCGCACGCTCCAACGCGCACGCGCAGGGTTGCCGGCTCGATAAAAAACTCCTTTAAATGGTACCCGCCCCCTCCTACTTACAAAATCGGCGCGAGTGGTAAGCTCCGCCCCCTGGGCCCCGCGCGCCAAGCTGACATCGAGCTGCAAAGCGTTCGAGAATAGCGCGTTTTTTTTCGGGCGCCGTTTTCGCCGCGGAAAACGGGCGCCCAGCTCGGAGGGACGCCTGTTTTGCCGCGTGTGGAAACTTGGAGCCGTATGTTTCTATGTTGCGTCGGATTTCAAAGCATGCAGACGGATGCCGCAGGGGGACTTTAAATGCGCCAGTGAGGGAGGTCCAGTAATATTGAGCCAGCAGGAGGTTTGACTGTTGTTGGTGAGGTGGAGTGTGTAGGAGGGATGCAAAGGGACAGAGCAGTGGAGCGTTTAGGGGGGTACAGGGTGGCTGAGATTACCGGGATAGGAACAGGGAGAAATTCATAGATGGGGCGTTTTAATTAAATGTGTTGGGTAGGGGTGACAAACAGAAGCAGTGTGCATTTATATAGCGCCTTTAATGTGGTGAAACGTCCCAAGGCGCTTCACAGCAGCGTAAATCAGACCAAATCTCACACCGAGCCGCTTAAGGAGATATTAGGGACAGGTAACCAAAAGCTTAGTCCAAGAGGGAGGTTTTAAGGAGTGTCTTAACAGAGATAGGAAGGAATGTAGGGGCTGGAGGGGTTACAGAGATAGGGAGGGGTGTAGGGGCTGGAGGAGGTTACAGAGATAGGGAGGGGTGTAGGGGCTGGAGGGGGTTACAGAGATGGGGAGGGGTGGAGGGGGTTACAGAGATGGGGAGGGATGGAGGGGGTTACAGAGATAGGGAGGGGTGGAGGGGGTTACAGAGATAGGGAGGGGTGTAGGGGTTGGAGGGGGTTACAGAGATGGGGAGGGATGGAGGGGGTTACAGAGATAGGGAGGGGTGTAGGGGTTGGAGGGGGTTACAGGGATAGGGAGGGGTGTAGGGGCTGGAGGGGGTTACAGAGATAGGGAGGGGTGTAGGGGCTGGAGGAGGTTACAGAGATAGGGAGGGGTGTAGGGGCTGGAGGGGGTTACAGAGATAGGGAGGGGTGTAGGGTCTGGAGGAGGTTACAGAGATAGGGAGGGGTGTAGGGGCTGGCGGAGGTTACAGAGATGGGGAGGGGTGTAGGGTCTGGAGGAGGTTACAGAGATAGGGAGGGGTTGATGTACTGTATGAAGCTGTAGTGTGAGCTGGTGGACTGAGTCATCCTGTGTGTGTCCGTTCCCCCCCCCTCAGAAAGAGCTGGCGAGCTTTGCGGAGAAGGCCAGCGAGATTCACTCGGCCACGGGCCCGGATTTCTGCTCCGCGTTCTCGCCGTGCATCCTGAAGGAGGCGCTGACGCTCACTGAGGAGTTCGGCAAAAGTGTGAAGCAGCGTGTCAAGGTGCCCCCGGCAAAGGAGGAGCAGAGGATGAGCCGACGATGTGAGTGTGTGCGACCATCCGCGGCAGGAAGGGCGGCATCGATGGAGCCCCTCCCCCGCACTCCCCTCCCCCCGCCCCCCGCACTCCCCGCCCCCCGCACTCCCCTCCCCCCGCCCCCCGCACTCCCCTCCCCCCGCCCCCCGCACTCCCCTCCCCCCCGCACTCCACCACCCCCCGCCCTTCAGCCTGACCTCCTATTCCCTCCTACCCCCACGTAGCTCCCCCTTAAAAGCCTCCGTGCAATTTGCCCGAGCCCCTCCCTGTGTGAGCGAGTTCTCTGAGCCGGAAGGTCGGCAAGCTCGGCAGCCATTTGGTGCACAGCAAGATCCCGCGGTACGGCAGTGAGGCCAACAACCGTTCCTGGCGGGCGGGGGGTGGGTGGGTATGGTTCCCGTCTTCTCCAAATGCTCCCAAGTGGTGGGCGCGGCCACCCAGCGAGTTGCTGTCAGCTGTTTTCTTGTCGGGTCTTTAAGGGCGGTTCCTCTTGTTGTGCAGTTGACGAGTCGAATTATCTGCCGAAGGAAGTGGCCTGGATCCTGGCCACCGGGCGGGTCTTCATGTACCCGCAGCTGCTGCCACAATCCGCCCTGCAGCCGAAACACCCCAAGGACAAAGCCTGGTTCAGCAAAGCGGAAGACAAGTAAGTTCCCCGGCCGAGCGGTCGAGCGCGCCAAGTGTTGGGAAGGAGGGTTCCCAGGGGGCCCTGTGTCTCCCGTCCTGCCTGCTTGCTCCCTGACCGTCGCTGGGGCACAGATCTTTTTGAAAGTATTCGTTCCTGGGATGTGGGCGTCGCTGGCCAAGGCCGGCGTTTATTGCCCATCCCCCTAATGGCCCCTCGAGCAGGTGGTGGTGAGCCGCCTTCTTGAACCGCTGCAGTCCGTGTGGTGAAGGTGCTCCCACAGTGCTGTTAGGGAGGGAGTTCCAGGATTGTGACCCAGCGACGATGAAGGAACGGCCGATATATTTCCCAGTCGGGATGGTGTGTGACTGGGAGGGGAACGTGGAGGTGGTGGTGTTCCCATGGACCTGCTGCCCTTGTCCTTCTAGGCGGTAGAGGTCGCGGGTTTGGGAGGTGCTGCCGAAGAAGCCTTGGCGAGTTGCCGCGGTGCATCTTGTAGACGGTGCACACTGCAGCCACGGTGCGCCGGTGGTGGAGGGAGTGAGTGTTGAAGGTGGTGGGTAGTGTGGCCCATCGAGTTGGGGCTGCTTTGTCCTGGGGTACAGACCCCTGGGGCAATCGCCGCCCTGCCTTGCTTCCCCCACCCCCCGCAGCGAGCCCATTATCTCCGCTCCCTCCCTCGCTCTCCGCGGCTCTGCATTGCCCGCGGCGTGGACTGAGACGGGAGCTGCCCCTCTCCGCCTCAACACCCCCGCTGGGAGGATGGGGGGGGTGGGTCCAAGACTGGGAGCGAGACTTTGGGACCGAGCTGAGTGGCAGCTGGAGTCCCAACGTGGCAGAAGATCAACCTTGTCCACTTTGGACCCAAGAAAGATAGATCAGCGTCATTTTCTCAATGTCGAGAAGCGAGGGTCTGCAGAGGTGCAGAGAGATTTAAGAACAGAAGAACTAGGAGCAGGAGTCGGCCATTCGGCCCCTCGAGCCTGCTCCACCATTTAATGAGATCTCGGCTGATCTTCCGCCTCAACTCCACTTTCCCACCTGATCCCTCGAGTCCAAAAATCTCGGTCTTGAACGTACTCAACGACTGAGCCTCCACAGCCCTCTGGGGCAGAGAATTCCAGAGATTCACCACCCTCTGAGTGAAGAAATTCCTCCTCATCTCAGTCCTCAATGGCCGAGCCCTTATCCTGAGACTGTGTGACCCCCTGATTCTAGACTCCCCAGCCCGGGGGGAAACATCCTCCCTGCATCTACCCTGTCAAGCCCCCTCAGAATCTGATATGATTCAACGAGATCATCTCTCATTCTTCTAAACTCCAGAGAGTATCGGCCCAGTCTGCTCAATCTCTCCTCGTAGGAAAACCCTCTCCTCCCAGGGGTCAATCTATTGACTTTGAGCAGAGTCATGACAGATGGAGTTAATAGAATCATAGCATGGTTACACACAGCAGAAGGTTCCTGTGTATCAGGCTCGAGGGGCTGAATGGCCTCGTTTTCCTGTGTAACAGGCTCGAGGGGCTGAATGGACCTCCTCCTGTTCCTGTGTAACAGGCTCGAGGGGCTGAATGGGCCTCCTCCTGTTCCTGTGTAACAGGCTCGAGGGGCTGAGTGGGCCCCCTCCTGTTCCTGTGTAACTGGCCCGAGGGGCTGAATGAGCCCCCTCCTGTTCCTGTGTAACAGGCTCGAGGGGTTGAATCAGCCTGTTCCTGTGTAACAGGCTCGAGGGGCTGAATGGACCTCCTCCTGTTCCTGTGTAACAGGCTCGAGGGGCTGAATGGACCTCCTCCTGTTCCTGTGTAACAGACTCGAGGGGCTGAATGGGCCTCCTCCTGTTCCTGTGTAACAGGCTCGAGGGGCTGAATGGCCTCCTGTTCCTGTGTAACAGGCTCGAGGGGCTGAATGGCCTCCTGTTCCTGTGTTAACCTGTCTCTGCCTGCGTTCAGAGTCCGGCCGTCCTGTTCTGTATCTGGGGGTTTTAGTGAAGTGACTGTCTGTCTGTTCCTCTATAATCTCTCTCTCTTCCCGTTGCTGTTCCTGTCTCCCCACACCCCCCCCCCCCCCCTCCTCCTCTGCGTACTGCAGTCTGCTGGTCCTGGGTCTGAAGCACTTCGAAGAGACGGACTATCCCAAACCCTTGATCAGTCAGTACCTCATGCCCCCAAAGACCTACCACCAGCTGTCCGTCCGGATCAAGAACCTGAGTGTCAGCCGAGCTCCGGACAACGTGATCAAGGTGCGTGAGGCCCGGGAATCGGCCAGCGGTCGCGGCGGTTCTGACCGGGAAACTGCCCCCATGCCCCCTACCGCCACCCGTTGGCTCGGTGGGTAACTGCACACACAGGGAACCTCCATCGCTGGGCTGTGCTGGGCTGATGTTGATGTGTAGGGGCTGGAGGAGGTTACAGAGGTAGGGAGGGGTGTAGGGGCTGGAGGAGGTTACAGAGATAGGGAGGGGTGTAGGGGCTGGAGGAGGTTACAGAGATAGGGAGGGGTGTAGGGACTGGAGGAGGTTAGAGATAGGGAGGGGTGTAGGGACTAGAGGAGGTTACAGAGATAGGGAGGGGTGTAGGGGCTGGAGGAGGTTACAGAGATCGGGAGGGGTGTAGGGACTGGAGGAGGTTACAGAGATAGGGAGGGGTGTAGGGGCTGGAGGAGGTTACAGAGATAGGGAGGGGTGTAGGACTGGAGGAGGTTACAGAGATAGGGAGGGGTGTAGGGGCTGGAGGAGGTTACAGAGATAGGGAGGGGTGTAGGACTGGAGGAGGTTACAGAGATAGGGAGGGGTGTAGGACTGGAGGAGGTTACAGAGATAGGGAGGGGTGTAGGGGCTGGAGGAGGTTACAGAGATAGGGAGGGGTGTAGGGACTAGAGGAGGTTACAGAGATAGGGAGGGGTGTAGGGGCTGGAGGAGGTTACAGAGATAGGGAGGGGTGTAGGGACTGGAGGAGGTTACAGAGATAGGGAGGGGTGTAGGGGCTGGAGGAGGTTACAGAGATAGGGAGGGGTGTAGGACTGGAGGAGGTTACAGAGATAGGGAGGGGTGTAGGGCTGGAGGAGGTTACAGAGATAGGGAGGGGTGTAGGGGCTGGAGGAGGTTACAGAGATAGGGAGGGGTGTAGGACTGGAGGAGGTTACAGAGATAGGGAGGGGTGTAGGGGCTGGAGGAGGTTAGAGATAGGGAGGGGTGTAGGGACTAGAGGAGGTTACAGAGATCGGGAGGGGTGTAGGGGCTGGAGGAGGTTACAGAGATAAGGAGGGGTGTAGGGACTGGAGGAGGTTACAGAGATAGGGAGGGGTGTAGGACTGGAGGAGGTTACAGAGATAGGGAGGGGTGTAGGACTGGAGGAGGTTACAGAGATAGGGAGGGGTGTAGGACTGGAGGAGGTTACAGAGATAGGGAGGTGTGTAGGACTGGAGGAGGTTACAGAGATAGGGAGGGGAGATGGGCGTGGGGGGCGGTCAGGCTGAGGCCATGGAGGGATTTGAACACAAGGATGAGTATTTTAAAATTGAGGCATTACCGGATCGGAAGCGAATGTCGGTCAGCGAGCACAGGGGCTGATGGGTGAGCGGTTCTGTAATGCTTCATGGGTACCTCTGCTTAAGAATTCACAGCAACACGTCGCTATTAAGAACTAGTTGGTTTATTTGGAAAGGTTGAACAATCACACTACACATTACCAGTTCATCCACCAGGCTCACAACCACCTGCCCCATCATGGATCCCCCGAACCCAACTGGCCGGGGTTTTATTGAGTCTTGTGAACATCACGTGACTGGCTAAGCCCCGCCCAACTCGACAGCTCCACAAACTCGTGAGCGTGCTCACCGGTGCGTACAGTACATTACAGGCTCCTATCACGGATCAGATATTTTGGCTGTCGTCTGTGCAGAGTGACCGGACTTTGGGGGCCCCACAGTCGCTCCGTGTGCCTGGGACCGGGAGGAGGTGAACCACGCCGGCTGACAATTCCCCAAAACTCGACTCGCCGACCCCACTGCTGTACTCGAACGGGGCGCTGATGTTCCCACCGGTCGACCAGCCACACAACATTCGCGGGCTGGGCTCGCATGCGAGGGTCAGAGGAGGTCACGGGGACCAAGATGGGGTTTGAAGGCAAGGGTGAGAGTTTTAAATTGAGGCACCGGGGAGCGAGTGGTTTTACGGAGGTTTGGCGGGTTGTCGAGTTTTTTTTTCCTGGATCGGTCACCAGCACCGGGTGTCAAACACACTCTTTTGTTTACAGCTTTTTAAGAAGAGGAAGATTATGCTGCCGATGCCCAGCCCGTTTACGTCCGTGAGCCCAGAGGAGAGACGCCCGCCCATCGAGAGAGAGGAGAACCAGCTCCCCTTCTGGCTTCAGGTGGGCAGCAATGACTCCAGCTCCCTCCCCATAAAGGTCAGGTTGTTGCCGCTGTAGTTCAGGGCACTGTTCCATCAAACACTCCCAGGGCAGGTACAGCACGGGGTTAGATACAGAGTAAAGCTCCCTCTACACTGTCCCATCAAACACTCCCAGGGCAGGTGCAGCACGGGGTTAGATACAGAGTAAAGCTCCCTCTACATTGTTCCATCAAACACTCCCAGAGCAGGTACAGCACGGGGTTAGATACAGAGTAAAGCTCCCTCTACACTGTCCCATCAAACACTCCCAGGGCAGGTACAGCACAGGGTTAGATACAGAGTAAAGCTCCCTCTACACTGTCCCATCAAACACTCCCAGGGCAGGTACAGCACAGGGTTAGATACAGAGTAAAGCTCCCTCTACACTGTCCCATCAAACACTCCCAGGGCAGGTACAGTCCCATGGGTTTTTGCAGATCTCATGTACGTTGTCCAAGTGGCCATTCTCGGCTCTGCTTGATGTACTGAGGCACGGTGTCTATGGAGGTAGCAGGTTTGTGTGACAGTCTGCGCTGGTCTCAATGTCGGTGGTGATAGAGGCACTAAAATTGGACTCGGCACCCTGAGCCCAGGGGCGGCAGACCTTTAGAGAGGGTCCCCGCTCTCCATCACCGTCCAGTGTCCCCGTCAGTCATTGCGTTGATGCTGGGTGGGGGCGGCTGTGCTGTCCCACGGTTGAATAACCTGGCTAGACTATATGTAATCCCGTGCTGTATCTGCCCTGTGCAATCCCAATCACAGCTTGTCTCTGCCCATTTGAGGTAACCGGTGTGTGGGGGTGCAGTAAAGGAGAAAGGGGCGCAGTTTAGTTACTAAACTTCAGTCGTCTTTGCAACGAATTCGGCTGTACCTCGAGGGGCTGATTGAGTTTCTCCAAAGGATCTCTTTACCCAGCGAGTTGTTGTGATCGGGAACGCGCTGTCTGAAAGGGCGGTGGGAGCAGATTCAATAGTGACTTTCAAACCGGAAATTGGATAAAGAACGATTTATATAGCACCTTTCACAACCACCGGACGCCTCAAAGTGCCTCACAGCCAATAAAGTACTTCTTGGAGTGTGGTACCACTATTGTACTGTGGGAAACACGACCGCCAATTTGCGCACAGGAAGATCCCACAAACAGCAATGTGATAATGAGATTGGTGAATTTTGGGCGGTCAGAAACGGTCAATTTTGGGCGGTCAGAAACGGTCAATTTTGGGCGGTCAGAAACGGTCAATTTTGGGGGCGGTCAGAAACGGTCAATTTTGGGGGCGGTCAGAAACGGTCAATTTTGGGGGTGGTCAGAAACGGTCAATTTTGGGGGTGGTCAGAAACGGTCAATTTTGGGGGTGGTCAGAAACGGTCAATTTTGGGGGCGGTCAGAAACGGTCAATTTTGGGGGCGGTCAGAAACGGTCAATTTTGGGGGGGGTCAGAAACGGTCAATTTTGGGGGGGGTCAGAAACGGTCAATTTTGGGGGCGGTCAGAAACGGTCAATTTTGGGGGCGGTCAGAAACGGTCAATTTTGGGGGCGGTCAGAAACGGTCAATTTTGGGGGCGGTCAGAAACGGTCAATTTTGGGGGCGGTCAGAAACGGTCAATTTTGGGGGCGGTCAGAAACGGTCAATTTTGGGGGCGGTCAGAAACGGTCAATTTTGGGGGCGGTCAGAAACGGTCAATTTTGGGGGCGGTCAGAAACGGTCAATTTTGGGGGCGGTCAGAAACGGTCAATTTTGGGGGCGGTCAGAAACGGTCAATTTTGGGGGCGGTCAGAAACGGTCAATTTTGGGGGCGGTCAGAAACGGTCAATTTTGGGGGCGGTCAGAAACGGTCAATTTTGGGGGCGGTCAGAAACGGTCAATTTTGGGGGCGGTCAGAAACGGTCAATTTTGGGGGCGGTCAGAAACGGTCAATTTTGGGGGCGGTCAGAAACGGTCAATTTTGGGGGCGGTCAGAAACGGTCAATTTTGGGGGGGGTCAGAATTGGTCAATTTTGGGGGGGGGGGTCAGAAAAGGTCAGTTTTTGGGGGTGTTCAGAAGGAAATATTTGCCGGGCTATGGGAGGACTAATTGGGCCGCTCTTTGAAAGAGCCGGTGTGGGAACGATGGGCCGAATGGCGGCCTTGTGTGCTCTGCCATTCCACTAACTCGCCCGTTGTCCCTTGTTGTTGCAGAGGAGCTTGCCGGCGATGCGCAGGTGGCTGGAGCAGAACGCGGACGAGTGCGAGCCGGCGAGAGGGCCGGAAGCCAACGCCAGCCCCCCGGAGGCCGGGCCTGCCGGCCGGGCGGTGGGGCCGGAGCGGAGCGGGCAGTCAGCCTGCGGCCAGTGCTGCCCCCTGCTGATCCCCGAGGGAGTGACGCTGCTGCTGAAGCCCAAGCTCAGCCACCTGGGCAAGAAGGACCTGCGGCGTCGCAAGCGGAGGCCCTCGGCGGGCAAGCCCGTCCTGATCCACCCGGCGGCCAAGAAAGCCGCCCTCAAGCAGCCGGGTCCGCTGCTGCCGCCGAAGCACCACGTCCGGCCCCTGCCCCGCCTGATCCAGCCCGCCCCCTCGGCCCCCGCCCTCTCCTTCGTCCAGCTGCCCCCGCCTCAGGCCCCAGCCGCCTGGCCGAGCCCCCGCAAAGCCCGGCGGCCCGGGAGGGGCGAGCCCAGGGCCCGCCGTCCTCGCCCCTCCCTGGTCCCCCTGCCCGTCCACCGGGCCCCCGTCATCTTGGCAGTGCCGGCCGGCGTCAAGCTGCTCGGCCTGGCCGCTGGCGGCTGCAACGTGATCCGACCCCTGCCGCCGGCCACGGCGGTGGCCGTGGGCGCCGGGCGCACCCTCCGCCTGGCCACCGTGGTGGTCGGCCCCGCCGCCGCCTTCGCCTGCCGCCTGGGCGCGCCCGTCGCCACGGCAGCGGGGAGCCACGAGGCGCCCCCGGCTCCCGGCGGAGAGGACCCCCCGCCGAGCGGCGAGGCCGGGGAGCTGGAGAGGGGGCCCCGGGAGGAATCGGCGCAAAGCGAGGCTCCAGGCTCCGCGAGGGACGAGGAGGAGGAGGAGGAGGAGGACGCGGCGAAGGAATCTCCTCAAAGCCGCCCTCCCGACGGCGAGGGAGCGACGGCCGAGCGGACGCGAGACGCGGGCGGAGGTTCGCCGGGACCCCCCTCCGTCGGGGCCGAAGGCTCGGACCGGCCCCCCTCGGAAGGCGGCGGGGTCCCACCCGGGCGGTCTCCCGGCTCGGAGAGCTCGCCGGAGAAGGAGACCCCGGAGAAGCGGACGCCGGACAAGCGGCAGGTGGTCCCCGGCCTGGAGCCGGGCGTTGAACCTTCGCTGGGAAGCCCCGCCCAAGGCCTGCGCCAGACGGACGCCCGTCCGGAGGAGGCGTCCTCACGGGGACCGGCGACGGCCCCCGAGAGGGACAGAGAGCCGCCAAGCCCACCGACACCGGCCAAGGCCGAGAAAGCCGACGAAGGCATCAGCGGCGAGGAGTTGGCAGCCAGCCCCGAGGACCCGAAAGCCCGGGCGGACAAGGCGGAGAAAGACGGGCCGGACGAGGATGACGACGAGGATTTCGACGACCTGACGCAGGACGAGGAAGACGAAGAGGTCTTGTCGTCGGCCTCCGAGGAGTCGGCGCTCTCCGTCCCCGAGCTCCAGGTGAGAGGGCGGGACGGGCGTTGCGGAGGAGCAGAGGGGGCCGGGACGTGGTTCCTCTCGGGGCGACGTGGATGAGGCACGTGAGGGAGGGCGGTTGGGCGTGTCCGCTTGTTCCCTCAATTCGACTGGACGGTCAACATAAGAAATCGGAGCAGGAGTTAGCCATACGTCCCCTTGAATACAGCTCCGCCATTCACTTAGATCCTGGCCGATCCGATCTTGGACTCAGCTCCACTTCCCCGCCCGCTCCCCATAACCCTTCGCTCCTTGATCGTTCAAAAATCTGTCAATTGCCACCTTAAATATATTCAATGACCCAGCCTCCACAGCTCTCTTGGGCAGAGAATTCCACCGATACACCGCCCTCAGAGAGAAGAAATTCCTCCTCATCTCATTCTCCATCTTTACTGGGTGACCCTTTATTCTGAAACGATGCTCCCGAGTTCTAGAAAGATAGAAAATAGGTGCAGGAGTAGGCCATTCGGCCCTTCGAGCCTGCACCACCATTCAATAAGATCATGGCTGATCATTCCCCTCAGTACCCCTTTCCTGCTTTCTCTCCCTTTAGCCGTAAGGACCACATCTAACTCCCTTTTGAATATATCCAACGAACTGGCCTCAACAACTTTCTGCGGTAGAGAATTCCACAGGTTCACAATTCTCTGAGTGAAGAAGTTTCTCCTCATCTCAGTCCTAAATGGCTTACCCCTTATCCTTAGACTGTGACCCCTGGTTCTGGACTTCCCCAACATCGGGAACATTCTTCCCGCATCTAACCTGTCCAATCCTGTCAGAATTTTATATGCTTCTATGAGATCCCCTCTCATTCTTCTAAACTCCAGTGTATAAAGGCCCAGTTGATCCAGTCTCTCCTCATATGTCAGTCCTGCCATCCCAGGAATCCGTCTGGTGAACCTTCGCTGCACTCCCTCAATAGCAAGAATGTCCTTCCTCAGATTAGGAGACCAAAACTGTACACAATACTCCAGGTGAGGCCTCACCAAGGCCCTGTACAACTGCAGTAAGACCTCCCTGCTCCTATACTCAAATCCTCTCGCTATGAAGGCCAACATGCCATTTGCCGCCTTCACTGCCTGCTGTACCTGCATGCCAACTTTCAATGACTGATGTACCATGACACCCAGGTCTCGTTGCACCTCCCCTTTTACTAATCTGCCGCCATTCAGATAATATTCTGCCTTTGTGTTTTTGCCCCCAAAGTCGATAATCTCACATTTATCCACATTATACTACATCTGCCATGCATTTGCCCACTCACCTAACCTGTCCAAGTCACCCTGCAGCCTTTTAGCATCCTCCTCACAGCTCACACCGCCACCCAGTTTAGTGTCATCTGCAAACTTGGAGATATTACACTCAATTCCTTCATCTAAATTATTGATGTATATTGTAAATAACTGGGGTCCCAGCACTGAGCCCTGCGGCACTCCACTAGTCACTGCCTGCCATTCTGAAAAGGACCCGTTTATCCCGACTCTCTGCTTCCTGTCTGCCAACCAGTTCTCTCTCCACGTCAGTACATTACTCCCAATACCACGTGCTTTAATTTTGCACACCAATCTCTTGTGTGGGACCTTGTCAAAAGTTTTTGAAAGTCCAAATACACCACATCCACTGGTTCTCCCTTGTCCACTCTACTAATTAATTACATCCTCAAAAAAATTCTCGAAGAATGTCAAGCACGATTTCCCTTTCATAAATCCATGCTGACTTGGACCGATCCTGTCACTGCTTTCCAAATGCGTTGCTATTTCATCTTTAATAATTTATTCCAACATTTTCCCCACCACTGATGTCAGGCTAACCGGTCTATAATTACCCGTTTTCTCTCTCCCTCCTTTCTTAAAAAGTGATGTTACATTAGCTACCCTCCAGTCCATGGGAACTGATCCAGAGTCGATAGACTGTTGGAAAATGATCACCAATGCATCCACTATTTCTAGGGCCACTTCCTTAAGTACTCTGGGATGCAGACTATCAGGCCCTGGGGATTTATCAGCCTTCAATCCCATCATTTTCCCTAATACAATTTGCTGACTAATAAGGATATCCTTCAGTTCCTCCTTCTCACTAGACCCTCGGTCCCCCAGTATTTCCGGAAGGTTATTTGTATCTTCCTTCGTAAAGACAGAACCAAAGTATTTGTTCAATTGGTCTGCCATTTCTTTGTTCCCCATTATTCCTCTGCTGAAATCTAAATTTCTCCCAGTCCTCAGGTTTGCTGCTTTTTCTGGCCAATTTATATGCCTCTTCCTTGGATTTAACACTATCCTTAATTTCCTTTGTTAGCCACGGTTGAGCCACCTTCCCAGTTTTATTTTTACTCCAGACAGGGATGTACAATTGTTGAAGTTCATCCATGTGATCTTTAAATGTTTGCCATTGCCTATCCACCGTCAACCCTTTAAGTATCATTCTCCAGTCTATTCTAGCCAATTCACGTCTCATACCATCGAAGTTACCTTTCCTTAAGTTCAGGACCCTAGTCTCTGAATTAACTGTGTCACTCTCCATCTTAATGAAGAATTCTACCATATTATAGTCACTCTTCCCCAAGAGGCCTCGCACAACAAGATTGCTAATTAATTCTCTCTCGTTACACATCACCCAATCTAGGATGGCCTGCTCTCTACTTGGTTTCTCGACATATTGGTCTAGAAAACCATCCCTAATACACTCCAGGAAATCCTCCTCCACAGTATTCTACATTCCCCCATGAGGAGAAACATCCTCAGTACTGCCCCTCCGACAGTGAGGCGCTTCCTCAGTACTGCCCCTCCGACAGTGCGGCGCTCCCTCAGTACTGCCCCTCCGACAGTGCGGCGCTCCCTCAGTACTGCCCCTCCGACAGTGCGGCGCTCCCTCAGTACTGCCCCTCCGACAGTGCGGCGCTCCCTCAGTACTGCCCCTCCGACAGTGCGGCGCTCCCTCAGTACTGCCCCTCCGACAGTGCGGCGCTCCCTCAGTACTGCCCCTCCGACAGTGCGGCGCTCCCTCAGTACTGCCCCTCCGACAGTGCGGCGCTCCCTCAGTACTGCCCCTCCGACAGTGCGGCGCTCCCTCAGTACCGTCCCTCCGACAGTGCTGCGCTCCCTCAGTACCGCCCCTCCGACAGTGCGGCACTCCCTCAGTACCGCCCCTCCGACAGTGCGGCACTCCCTCAGTACCGCCCCTCCGACAGTGCGGCACTCCCTCAGTACCGCCCCTCCGACAGTGCGGCACTCCCTCAGTACCGCCCCTCCGACAGTGCGGGGCTGACCCAGAGTGGGGGGCAGGGCTGGGGGCGAAACCAGCTCCCGATCACTATGCCACTGTCGGGAAGCGCCGGGGGAGGGGGGACAGAGGGGGATGGGGAGCAGTGCGGCCGCTGATGCCCGTTATTCACGTTCCCCCCCCCCGCCCCCCCCCCCCCCCCCCGCAGGAGACGATGGAGAAACTGACATGGCTGGCGTCGGAGCGGCGATTGAGCCAAGAGGCCGACTCTGAGGAGGAGAACTCGCAGGAGGAGAACTCTGAGCCCGAGGAGGAGGAGGAGGGGGAAGGGCTGGAGCTGCTGCAGAAAGAGACGGATGGCGTGCCGGGGGAGCGGGCGGAGACGGAGCTGCTTGGGGAGTCCTTCCCCACGGCCCGCGGACAGGCCCACGGCAGGAGCTGCTTGCGAGGTAGGAGAGACTCCGGGTTCACCGTGGGTCTCAGTCTCCACCCCCCCCCCCCCCTCCTGGGACAGTGAGCCCGGGATCGTGCTCTTCCGATCCACATGTGCCCGCGGTCTCCAGTGAGGGCAGGGTCGGGCGTGACGGTGATGCCCCCGTGGGCAAATAGCCTCCAACACTCCCTGTCCAAGCTCTTCTCCGCAGGCTCGACAAACAGCTCAGGTCTCGGGCGGTGGCTCTAGCCTGTTCCACCTGTGCCCCCGGCGAGAGAAAATCCCACCCTCTTCTTCACACTCCCATTTCTGGAGGCCTTCCTGTAGCTACACGTTAACACTCCCCCCGCGCTCTCTCTCCCCCCGCGCTCTCTCTCTCTCCCCCGCTCGTGTGCGCTCTCCCCTGACTCGCTATCTCTCTCTTTCTCTCTCTCTCTCTCTCTGTAGCTGGGATCACTGTAACTGTTTTGATTTAATTTATATTGTGGGTTCCAGACAGTTCAGGGTCTACGCTGTGAGATCGAGCGGCTCTGATCTGCCCCTCTGACCATTCCCCGTCCTCCCCATACACACTGACCCAGTGATCTGACCGGTGCCTCTGTCAGGAGACGTGGAGAGCTGGGGGGAACCGTCCCTCCCCTGGTGTGGTGTGTGAGGTGGGGGGGGGGTTTAATTGCATCCTGAGGGGAGGGGGTTCTCTGAATTTCAGAGGCTTGAGGGACACCCCAGTTGTGGGTCCCACGCGTGCGTATTGCCCTTTTAATGTACGGAATTTTGTGGGCATTTACCTGGGATTCTGTGGCTCCCGTTTTCAGGTGAAGGCCGGAAGCTGTCGGGAAAAGGCAAAGCTTCGAGCCGTACGCGGGCAAAGCGAGGGAGGAGGAGAGTCAGTAAGGACACCTCCAAACTCTTGCTGCTGTACGACGAAGACATTCTGAACAACGACCCGCTCCGTGAGCAGAAGGACATGGCGTTTGCACAGGCGTACCTGAGCAAGGTGAGAGAGAGAGACTTGCATTTCTATAGCGCCTGTCACGACCACCGCACGTCACAAAGCGCCTCGCAGCCCAATGAAGCACTTTAGGAGTGTTGTCACTTACAAGGGACCACCCTCAAAGCCTCCCTGATAAAGTGCAACATCCCCCACCGACACCTGGGAGTCCCTGGGCCCAAAGACCAGTCCGCCCTAAGTGGAGGAAGTGCATCCGGGAGGGCGCTGAGCACCTCGAGTCTCGTCGCCGAGAGCGTGCAGAAACCAAGCGCAGGCAGCGGAAGGAGCGTGCGGCAAACCAGTCCCACCCTCCCCTTCCCTCAACTACTGTCTGTCCCACCTGTGACAGGGACTGGGGTTCTTGTATTGGACTGTTCAGCCACCTGAGGACTCATTGTTAGAGTGGAAGCAAGTCTCCCTCGATTCCGAGGGACTGCCCATGATGACGATGTATGTGGGAAACACGGCAGCCAATTTGCGGACAAGCAAACAGCAATGTGGTAACGATCCAGATCTTGTGTTTTTAGTGATGTTGCTTAAGGGATAAATATTGGGCCCAGGAACACCGGGGAGAACTCCCCCTGCTCTCCTTCGAAATAGTGGGGGGGTGGGTGGAGAGAGAGAGGTTGTATCTTATTGTGGAGTGCTGGTGATACAAGTAGTTTGTGTGTCTCGCCCTGCCCAGCTCACGTACGTTTACCGCGCCGTATCTCGGGCCATTGGTGTATGCCCCGGTGAGATTACTGACCCTGCCCCCCTCGCTCCCCCCCCCCCCCCCCCCCCCCCCCCCAGGTGCGAGAGGCCCTCCAGGACGTTCCCGGCAAGTACGAGGAGTTCCTGCGGATTCTGTACGACTTTGAGACCAACCCCGACCAGCGGACAGCCGTCGACCTCTACGCCGACCTGTGTGACATCATCCAGGAGTGGCCGCAGCTGCTGAAGGACTTTGCGGCCTTCCTGCTGCCCGAGCAGGCACTGCAGTGCGGGCTGGTGAGGTTATCGAGAGGGGGGGTGGTGTAATGTACAGGTTGAACCGCTCTTATCTGGGGCTCCCTTGTCCGGCACCATTCGCGGCCACCAGGTGGCGAATGTGCAGATACTTCTCTGGGCCTGCTCGGGCCACTGACCTCCGCCCCCACACCTCCGACCCCACCCCCTGACCACCGACTTCGGGCCACCGACCTCCGACCCCACCTCGGGCCTCCGACCCCACCTCGGGCCTCCGACCCCGACCTCGGGCCACGGCCCCCGACCTCCAGCCCCACCCCCAGACCTCGGGCCTCCGACCCCACCTCGGGCCTCCGACCCCGGGCCACGGCCCCCGACCTCCAGCCCCACCCCCAGACCTCGGGCCTCCGACCCCACCCCCCGACCTCTGGGCCCCCGACCTCGGGCCACTGACCTCCATCCCCGACCCCGGGCCCCACTCCCCCGACCTCGGGCCACGGACCTCCGCTCCCACTCCCCCGACCTCGGGCTACTGACCTCCGCCTCCACACCCCTCCCCCCCCCCCCCTTGGCTGATGACCTCCCCTCATCCGGCAAAATCCCTCATTCGGCCCAGGTCAGGTCCCAAGGGTGCTGGATAAGGGAGGGTCAACCTGTATTTGTTTCTTGGGTTCTTGGCTTAAGAATTCACAGCAACACGTTGCTATTAACAACCAGTCAGTTTATTAGCAAAAGGTTTAACAATCACACTACACATTACCAGGCTCACAACCACCTGCCCCATCGTGGATCCCCCGAACCCAACTGGCCGGGGTTTTATTGAGTCTTGTGAACATCACGTGACTCACTAAGCCCCTCCCAACTCAACAGCTCCACCAACCTGTGAGTGGTCGTACTCCTGCTCCTAATTCTTCTTTTCTTATTTCAAACTCTCAAAATAGCCTGAGGTAGGATTCGAACTCTCGTTCTACGAGTCTAATAATTAGGAGCAGAAGTCGGCCATTCGGCCCCTCGAGCCTGCTCCGCCATTCTATAAGATCACAGCTGATCTTCAACCTCAACTCCACTTTCCCGCCCGATCCCTCGATTCCCTTAATATCCAAAAATCTATCGATCTCAGCCTTGAATATACTCAAAGACTGAGCCTCCACAGCCCTCTGGAGAGAATTCCAAAGATTCACCACCCTCTGAGTGAAGAAATTCCTCTTTATCTCAGTCCTAAATGGCCGAGCCCTTATCCTGAGACTGTGTGACCCCCTGGTTCTAGACTCCCCAGCCCGGGGGGGAAACACCCTCCCTGCATCTACCCTGTCAATCCCTGTAAGAATGTTGTATGTTTCAATGAGATCACCTCTCATTCTTCTAAACTCCAGAGAATATCAGCCCAGTCTGCTCAATCTCTCCCCATAGGACAATCCCCCCCATCCCAGGAATCAGTCTGGTGAACCTTCGCTGCACTCCCTCAATGGCAAGTATATCCTTCCGTATGATGTGATTGGGATTACGGAGACGTGGCTCCAGGATGATCAAGGCTGGAAACTCAACATCCAGGGGTATTCAACATTCAGGAAGGATAGAATAAAAGGAAAAGGAGGTGGGGTAGCATTGCTGGTTAAAGAGGAGATTAATGCAATAGTTAGGAAGGACATTAGCTTGGATGATGTGGAAACTATATGGGTAGAGCTGCAGAACACCAAAGGGCAGAAAACGCTAGTGGGAATTGTATACAGACCACCAAACAGTAGTAGTGATGTTGGGGAGGGCATCAAACATGAAATTAGGGGTGCATGCAATAAAGGTGCAGCAGTTATAATGGGTGACTTTAATATGCACATAGATTGGGCTAGCCAAACTGAAAGCAATACGGTGGAGGAGGATTTCCTGGAGTGCATAAGGGATGGTTTTCTAGACCAATATGTCGAGGAACCAACTAGGGGGGAGGCCATCTTAGACTGGGTGTTGTGTAATGAGAGGATTAATTAGCAATCTCATTGTGCGAGGCCCCTTGGGGAAGAGTGACCATAATATGGTGGAATTCTGCATTAGGATGGAGAATGAAACAGTTAATTCAGAGACCATGGTCCAGAACTTAAAGAAGGCTAACTTTGAAGGTATGAGGCGTGAATTGGCTAGGATAGATTGGCGAATGATACTTAAGGGGTTGACTGTGGATGGGCAATGGCAGTCATTTAGAGACCGCATGGATGAACTACAAAAATTGTACATTCCTGTCTGGCGTAAAAATAAAAAAGGGAAGGTGGCTCAACCATGGCTATCAAGGGAAATCAGGGATAGTATTAAAGCCAAGGAAGTGGCATACAAATTGGCCAGAAATAGCAGCGAACCCGGGGACTGGGAGAAATTTAGAACTCAGCAGAGGAGGACAAAGGGTTTGATTAGGGCAGGGAAAAATGGAGTACGAGAAGAAGCTTGCATGGAACATTAAGACGGATTGCAAAAGTTTCTATAGATATGCAAAGAGAAAAAGGTTAGTAAAGACAAACGTAGGTCCCCTGCAGTCAGAATCAGGGGAAGTCATAACTGGGAACAAAGAAATGGCAGACCAATTGAACAAGTACTTTGGTTCGGTATTCACTAAGGAGGATACAAACAACCTTCCGGATATAAAAGGGGTCAGAGGGTCTAGTAAGGAGGAGGAACTGAGGGAAATCCTTATTAGTCGGGAAATTGTGTTGGGGAAATTGATGGGATTGAAGGCCGATAAATCCCCAGGACCTGATTTACTGCATCCCAGAGTACTTAAGGAGGTGGCCTTGGAAATAGCGGATGCATTGACAGTCATTTTCCAACATTCCATTGACTCTGGATCAGTTCCTATCGAGTGGAGGGTAGCCAATGTAACCCCACTTTTTAAAAAAGGAGGGAGAGAGAAAGCAGGGAATTATAGACCGGTCAGCCTGACCTCAGTAGTGGGTAAAATGATGGAATCAATTATTAAGGATGTCATAGCAGCGCATTTGGAAAGAGGTGACCTGATAGGTCCAAGTCAGCATGGATTTGTGAAAGGGAAATCATGCTTGACAAATCTTCTGGAATTTTATGAGGATGTTTCCAGTAGAGTGGACAAGGGAGAACCAGTTGATGTGGTATATTTGGACTTTCAGAAGGCTTTCGACAAGGTCCCACACAAGAGATTAATGTGCAAAGTTAAAGCACATGGGATTGGGGGTAGTGTACTGACATGAATTGAGAACTGATTGTCAGACAGGAAGCAAAGAGTAGGAGTAAATGGGTACTTTTCAGAATGGCAGGCAGTGACTAGTGGGGTACCGCAAGGTTCTGTGCTGGGGCCCCAGCTGTTTACATTGTACATTAATGATTTAGACGAGGGGATTAAATGTAGTATCTCCAAATTTGCAGATGACACTAAGTTGGGTGGCAGTGTGAGCTGCGAGGAGGATGCTATGCGGCTGCAGAGTGACTTGGATAGGTTAGGTGAGTGGGCAAATGTGTGGCAGATGAAGTATAATGTGGATAAATGTGAGGTTATCCATTTTGATGGTAAAAACAGAGAGACAGACTATTATCTGAATGGTGACAGATTAGGAAAAGGGGAGGTGCAACGAGACCTGGGTGTCATGGTACATCAGTCATTGAAGGTTGGCATGCAGGTACAGCACAGAAGTTGTTGAGGCCAATTCACTAAATATATTCAAAAAGGAGTTAGATGAAGTCCTTACTACTCGGGGGATCAAGGGGTATGTCGAGAAAGCAGGAATGGGGTACTGAAGTTGCATGTTCAGCCATGAACTCAATGAATGGCGGTGCAGGCTAGAAGGGCTGAATGGCCTACTCCTGCACCTATTTTCTATGTTTCCTAAGGTAAGGAGACCCAAACTGTACACAATACTCCCGGTGTGGTCTCACAGGGCCCGATATAATCGCAGTAAAACGTCTTTACTCTTATACTCAAATCCTCCTGTAATAAAGGCCAACATACCATTAATCACTTGCTGTACCTGCAGGTTAACTTTCAGTGATTGGTGTACAAGGACACCCAGGTCCCTCTGAACACCGACATTTCCCAATCTCTCACCGTTTAAACAATACTCTGCTTTTCTATTATTCCGACCAAAGTGGATAACTTCACCTTTCTCCACATTATATTCCATTTGCATTCTTCTAAACGCTTGGAGAATATTGTCGCAGTCTGCTCAATCCCCCTGCATACCGATACGTCTCCCTCGCTGTGTCGCTGTGTCTGAGCACGTGCGCTGTCTCCCCTCCCCCCGCAGTTCGAAGAACAGCAAGCCTTCGACAAGAGCCGCAAGTTCCTGCGGCAGCTGGAGATTTGCTTTGCCGAGAACCCGTCCCATCACCAGAAGATCATCAAGGCCCTGCAGAGCTGCATGGTGTGCTCCCCGCCGGACGTGGCTGAGGTGAGGACTGTGAGACACGTCTCTCCGGGAGGTGTAAGAGCAGGGCGGGTCGGGCAGTCCCTGCAGAGAGAGACCGTCAACCATTCGGGTCTGTGTG